>NW_019103005.1:0-9137 GCF_001856785.1 Myzus persicae | reverse complement strand
ATTTGTCTTGCATTGCTGTTTACAGTTACACCGGTCATATCCTTGACCGCCAAGATTTGAAAATTGTCTATAGGCATTCTGAACGTTTGTGTGTTAATGGTTTAAGTAAAACATATTTCGTTATAATAATACATAGTATTTACAAATTGTTTTAAAAATAGTGGATGGCATCCAAGGTTTATAGATTATAGATAATCTATAAACCTTGTTGCGGCTCGACCGCTATGTGTGGCCCGGCCCTTCTTAATTAAAAGCTATAATTTGTTTGAGCCTATGCATTCCATTTTCAAGGAGAGTTGTGCAAACTTATAATTATGATAACATATGTTATTTGTTGTAATATAAGTTAGGTTAGGACGTTAGGTTATGTATAAAAACACTTATAAATAATTGTTGTTATGTATATAATAATTATGTATTATTCATTCTGAAAATATATACAAAAACAAATTAGAATTAGAAAATAAAAAGAACTCAAAAATTAGCACACAGTAACTTTTTATAGCTTACCACATTCTGCAAAGCCGTCATCCTATAAACAATGTATTTAACAACATTTATAACTAACATGTATATTACATATTATATTTATATATAAAAGTGTTTAATATTATTCACTTCCACCTTCATCGTGGCCAGAATTTTGGCCACCGACGACACAGCACTCGGGCCTCGGACATGGTGTACTTATACATCATTACAGTCACCCAATTATTAAATTACACCTGATTTAAAAAGCGACATGCATTGTTTCCCGAGCGTGCTCCCTCAAAATCCAAACTTGGTGTCTCGAAGGTGTCGCGTTTTTTTATTTACATTTCAACGTGTGATGTCATTTCTACATTCTTTCCCGAGATCATCGGCCAGTAGTTGTTGAAATACATTCCCGTTACGTACGGCGCGCTTTTTCACCGCGATATTTTTTTGGATTCTCTTCTTACGCTTTTGTTTTGTAAGCCAGGAGAATTTCTTAAACATTGTTTTCTGTGTATGTACCATCATTAGACGTGTACCGTATACCACAGATAAAGATAATATATATATTATCTATATCTGTGCCGTATACACACTTTTTCTAAATATAACACAAAACTCATGAAATTCCCGTGTTGCCGTATAATCGAGCACTGATAAGTGATAACAACAGTGATTAATAATAACGATATAACGACGCCGAGTCCGAGTGTCGTGTATGCGTAAAATATCCATAATATTATAGTTATTAGTTATTATTCACTATTTATCCTACATATTTTTAATAATAAAAATACAGATGTTATTTAACATATAATATAATTATTAATTACGTTTACAATATGATGCTATTATATATTATTTTCTTTAAAATGTCGAAGTTAAGGCACATCACTATGGTTAGATTGTGTGTGATCTGCGGAAACGTCGACGGTGTTGATGGAGTTTCGTGTTACAATAAATTTATTAACAACTCATACTAGACTTACACTAAAACTACTCATAATGTAATGGTTAAATTAGGTCTTGATTATGAAGGAGAAACCCTGGAGAAACACAACATCGTCGTCGTCTGTTCTCAAGAGCGGTGCCATCTTTAGTGAGTGTATCATGACTATTTTTATTAGGTATTCCAATGACACTGTTACAATACTACACCAAACCACACATAAACACAACTTAGACTGTAGCAATTGTATTAAGTTAATAACTATTATTATATAATGTCATACGGTGTCATTTATTTATTAACATACAATATCATGCTTATAGACACAATTAATTAAATTACTTTACATTGAAATACCAACTGTTCAATTCATATTACTATTCAAATATAGGTAATAAAGTATTTTTTTCTAATAATTTAATTGAACTAATCATAATAATACTTTTGTTCTTCTTATACTTACATTTATGCACCACCTCTATGTGTTTCTTAAATGTATTGTTTTCATTATTATCAGAAGGGATACATTCTCTAGGCTACAATTCATTTTATTTATGTAAAATAATAGCTTACATTATTACAGCTATAATTATTCAACAATTGCTGCTATTGACCTTTATTCGGTCAGCAATGCAATTCACTATAACGTGTAGTTTAAATGTTACTTACTAATTGATTACAATATGCTCTCCACACTGTTTTTTATTTAATTATAAAAGTGTTGTACTTATTACATTCCCTATCGGTGAGCTGATTTTTATATGCTTATGAAGTTACATGTCATTGATATGCAGTTAAATATCATCATAATAATAACACATGCAACACATATACGTTGAATATTTAAGCTGATAATATTTGAGATTGTTATTATACATACATTACAACGGACTTCCTTTGATACTGTAGGTAGTTCAACCATTCCTTGAGATTGCGGCTCCAGGCTGGAAGCGGAAGTGGCAGTACCGGTAACAACGGGATGGAGATAAAAGTTGTCGAAGTCCAAGTGGAAGATGTAATGATGGACCTAGCTGAAGAAGAAATGCTACGAGAGGAAGTGGTACAAGATGACATTGAGTATGTGGATTTACTTCCTACTGACGTAGAGGCAGAATTTGAATTCAGGGATGCACTTGACGTTTTACTACCAAACGTCAATGAAGAAGTTAGTAAATACATCTTATTAAAATTAAAATAAATATTTATAACATTATATTCTTAATAACTGTGCATTTTAATTGCAGTTCGTACCGATTCCTCCTGTTGTACCAAGAGCACATGCGCCCATGAGAGACCATCTGGCTGGCATTTGGCACTGTGGTTCCCGCCATTTCTCCTGCGAGTGTACTTCAACGGGTCATTTTTCTACGTGTTGCAATAACGGTTCAAATGGCTGTCATAGGAGATCGTGTTATGAGTCCACCACCAGAGTTATTAATTCGTTTGTTGGTGGATGATTCGGAGGTAGCAAAACACTTTCGGAAAGAAATCCGCCGGTACAACAACACTCTGGCATTTGCGGCTTTCTCCACTGATCTGAGCCCAAGACGTTTGCCTGGTCAGGGACCAAGAGTATTCTCCGGTCACGGGCAAGTGTATCGTAGGATTAGTAATGGATGTTGTCAGAAATTAACTAATGCAAGCAAGGTATTGCGAGTTGTATTTTTTATTGAATCCGGGGCAGCAAATCACATTCGCATGGCACAACAGCCACGTGAGCGACCACTATTGGAGAACTTGCTTGCAGACTTAGACAGACTGTTATGGCTAATCAATCCATGTGTGGTGGCTTTCGAGTAATATATATTACTTTAAATTATTAACATATACATAATCTAGCAAAATGCGTACATCACACTCATTAACAAACTATATTCGTATAATCAAATAAAAATATTACTTCAAGTTGTAGTGTGTTGAACACACATTACATTAGTATAGGTATTGCTTTTACGTATTTCTATATGATACAACAAATAACTTTGGTTAACATTGCATTGAATACACATTCGTGTAGACAGTAGTGCAACATTTTTGTTTACAAATTTATAGTTTACATTATAATTACTAATCACTCGTTAAAAAACTTTTGATAGAGTTGGATTGCTCCTGCCATCACCGGTGTTCACGCACGGACAACTGTATGTAGCGGTTTCCCGAGTGAGGGACTCTCAATCCATTAGAGTTGGTATATACAGTGATGACCGTGGTAGATTCGTCACTAAGAACATTGTCTACAGAGAAGTTCTACATGCGATATAACTGTACAATAAAGACTATAAGAACTCATTTACCAGAACTTAATGAACATTGAATCCTATCTGTGTGATCAAATGGATCTGTGTGATTCAAGTCTGTGTGACAAAAGTCTGTTTGACAAAAGTCTGAGTGACAAGTCTGTGTGACATATGGTTTATAAGCAGTCGTAAGTATGACTCGCGGAAGAGAGAAAGTTTGACGACCTCCACGTGGTTTTCTCTAGATGCGGATTTTGTAATGAATACATAACTGTTGTCGAACATGCATTTAACCTGACTGCGACTCGCACACTAGATGGTAAATTATTTAGAATTATTTATGTACTCAAAAATATATTAGCAGATATTTGTATGCATTTGTATTATTTCAGAACATTATACTAGAAATGACTTTATCAATGAAGGTGTAACAGCAACAGAATCATTATTGTACTGCTACTAAGACTTAGGGGAAATTCGACAACCTCTAAGTGCTTCTCTCTTGATGCGGATTTTGTAATGTATTTGTATCAAATGTCAAACATGCATTTAAACTAACTGCAACTCCCACACTAGGTGGTAAATTATTTAGAATTATTTATGTACTCTAAAAATATATCAGCAGATATTTGTATGCACTTGAATAATTTCAAAATATAACAAAACAGAACCAGGCATACAGCGGGGCACAGTAATGCAACAGACGAGGAGAGACCGCTGGACACCCAGTCACAGTTTTCGGATTGCTTGCCTTCATCGTGTTACCCGTCCGTTGCACGTCGTCCGCTATATGACAAAGTCGGATGGCCTACCTGCCAGACCACGCTCAAAATCGAGCCGGGTGACTGACTTCCTAGACACTCAAAAATTGCGGCAACTATACAACTTAATTTCTTTTTGAATTTCTCTCTTTTTCACTTGCATCCAGCATGCGACGGGTCATGCATCCAATCCACCATACACACATGCCCTATAACTCATAGATTTGCATAGAGCAATGATTATTAATTACAAATTTTTACAAATTAAATACAAAATAAAATAATTTATTTGTCTAATCTTGCATACAAAAAACAGTCAAGAAGCACTTTTGCCAAGTCTACCGCTTTGTGGAATAAACAATTTCTCTCAACTAAGTCATCTGATTTATTTAAATAAAATCTTGGTGTTTATTTAATTACACCCAACGAGACACGTTGGAATTCACTGTATGGTGCAGTGGTGCTGCTTAATAAATAAATTTAAAATAATGAACTTAAGTTTAGAATAATAATGGACAAATTGGCTTTTGGTAGGTAAATTTTAAATCTTAAAAAATTATTAATTATTTTATCTATATTTATTATGAACAATATTTTCAGATTTAATAGAAGTGATATTTATTTCATGTGTCAATATCAAACAATTATGGGGCCAATTTCAATAAGCTTGTATTTACTCCAGGGTGATACTAACATGTACTTTGGTCATCTCCTACCTACAATTGAAGAATTAATTTATAAATATGAATTAATG
This sequence comes from Myzus persicae, assembly GCF_001856785.1. NCBI lineage: Eukaryota > Metazoa > Arthropoda > Insecta > Hemiptera > Aphididae > Myzus > Myzus persicae. The sequence goes on along the minus strand of NW_019103005.1, from coordinate 3,962 downwards.
ACCAGTGATCAAATCATTATTTGAAAGCTGGTGACTGCCATACTTAATTGTATGTAATAATTAATATTTTTAAATACATTAATCTTATTTAGCCAAGTACATACTTAAATTGTATACTTTTTATTTCTTTTCATTTTAGGTGTTTTTGGTTTACTTTATTGGTAAATACTATTTACTAAGTAGTAAATATATAGTATCTCTTCCAGTCTTACAGATGTAAAGTGTAAAATTTTAATCAGCTGATCTATTATTTATATTTATATTTCTGTGTAGTACCTACATTTATATACTCATGAGCTAAAATAAACAAACTTTTTTTTTATTAGCTGCTGGTATAAAACCATTTTAGCTCAACAATTATTATCTTAAGGATTTACAACTTAATAAACAAACTTAATTCATAATAATTTTTGTTTTTTAGGTATAAAAACAAAGTTTTAATCACTGCTGCAGTCTGCCACCCACTATTTAAAAAAGCATGGATTACAAATGATATAAAAAAATAATTGGCCCCAGAATATAAAGCGCCTGTTATGACTTACATATCAGTGATGATGACAATAATGTTATAGAAAATAACCAAATGAAAGATAATTTATCTTCCTTTTTTACCTGGTCACAAAATTTCTGAAATTAAAAATCAACAGTTACTGATGAAATAGATAGATATTTGGGCTCATCTCCAACAAAGACTTAAGAATGTTTGCATAATTTACCCGCTATCAAAAAAGTAAGATTTGTTGAAAACTTCTTATACTATTAGTAGTAATATTACAAAAACATTTTTACTTAGTTTTCAGGTATTTGTGAAGTACAACACTCCACTACCTAGCAGTGAATCAGTAGAGAGAGTGTTTAGTGTTGGTGATGCAACAATACAAAAAAAGAACAAATTACGAATTAATATTTTGAACAAATTATGTTCTTAAAATGCCACACTCAAATGTTCGATTAATATAATATATTATGAATGATTCAGAATCAAATTGATTTTTTTGTTTTGTATTTGAAAATTATTTCAAAAACTTAACTATACATAGTATTTCTGTGGTATTTTAAATACTTTATTTTATAAGTAATTCAGTAATTACTCAAATACTTTATTAAAAGTATTTTTTACAACAATTAACAGTATACATAAACCTAATCTTGTCTCCATATAGTGTCTCTGCGTCATGTTATAGTGATAGTCATACATTTTTGTCTTGGAAACATCGAGCACACAAAATGCTAAACAAAATATAGTAAATGTATTAGTAAATGTTGAACATACAAATTTTTTAATAATTTATCCATTATTTATTTGTCTATATCGTGCAACTAATGTACTTACTACCTTAAACATAAAATGTATACAGATTTTAACAATTAAATGCAATTTTTAACTGTTATATGGCTTAAAAGCTTAAAAAATTTACAACTTATATTAATTTATGTACGTTTTGGAAACTGCCTTTAAAACACAAAATATTATGAATAATTGTTGTTGAACATATAATTAAAAGCATAAAAACCGTATTCAGTATTAATAGTTAGGTACATCTTAATGTTATTGGAAATGATACCACCTGTGTAACAGAAATATTAAAAAATTCAATTACCAAACCTACACAATGTGATACTTATATCACGTAATTTAAAAAAGAATTATGGTACCCATCATTTTTCAAAAATAATTGGTACTTTGTATGTGAAAAACCTACTACAGTTACAATTATTTGTAATAATCGATCTTTTGTTCGTAAACTAACATTACAAAGTTCTGGTAAATTATTTTTGAAAGCTGGGTGTGAAGCTCATACGACTAAAGGCGTATTAATAACAGAACAAACTGTAGAATCGTCATTTGAAACACTGCCTTTAGAATTAAGTATTTTAAATGATTCATGTTGCAATATTACTCTTAATCAACGCTATCCGAAACCCATTCATTTAGATGAAATTAAAAATTAAAAATTCGATAACGAAAGTTTTTAATAAAATAATTTCAAAATTAAATACTCAAGATGAATTACTAAATTCAATATTATTAAATAAGACATATGAATTTGTATATACAAACAAATATTTAATCGTTATAATAGTTGTTATAATATTATACGTCAGTATAAAATTATGTATAAAAAAATAAAAATAAATAGGTCAAATTTAGAAAACATAAATTTAGGTTATAATCCTGTGCCCATTGCTCCAACAAAAACATAAATTTGACTTTGTACGTAAAAAATACATTTAAATATTTTATACATGTAATCTTCAATCTTCTATACATTTATTCATAACAAATAGTTACATTATATTTTTTTTTAATATATACATTACGTCTATAAACGCATTTGTTAAAATACATTTTAGACATTTTTCATGTAATTTTATATTTTTATTGTGATATTCAATGCATTTTATATTTTATTATTTAATTTATTCACTGTTTTTTCATATAGGTCTTATATTGACTCTTGTATAGTACTATTTGAACATAAATTTTACTTTCTATTGAATTTTGCGTTTTAAATATTTCAGGGTCAACTTCAAATATGGTCTAGATAGTTTAAGNGTACTATTTGAACATAAATTTTACTTTCTATTGAATTTTGCGTTTTAAATATTTCAGTGTCAACTTCATATATGGTCTAGATAGTTTAAGGCATCGTTAAGCTATAGTTTTCCAGAAAAAAAAATCACAATTAAATAAATTTTAACTAGTAAAACGATAGAAAAGGGTTTTGAAAGTGTCGTTTGTTTCAATGAGATGAAAGTAGAAAGATTGAATTTTGAACACAAACACGATGTTTATATTTTCATGTGAACGACGAACTGTTGTGTGATACAAAAAATTCGTGAAGTTTTTTATTTCATTGTTTTGAATTAAATTCGAATAATTAAAAATGTAATAATTAATGTATTTAAAATTTTTAACCTTCTATATTTGGTTTATCTTCTCATGTAGTTGGTGATCTAGCTGCACGTCGTTGCTCTTAGATGAATGTTGGTACAAATTTATGGAAATAAACTTATGAGGATTTATATATTTACCTTTACGGTCTTCCGATGGAGTTGACGTCATCGTTCGGGTGACTATCACTTTGCATACGACAACGGCACTACCTTAATTCGGTTTTCAGTTTTTCACGGTTGTAATTTTGTGGTGGATCTATATGTACGAGTATGCCTACTTTAATGAAGCAAAACAAGAACCTTTCCATATTATGGAGTGATATAATATTATCCTAACATAGGTACTGTTATCTGTTTGTCTTCATATTTTATTTTCAGATTTGAAATATTTGGGTGACTGTAATTTGTCTGAAATTACATCTCGCCATACTATAATATTATTGGCCGCAATACGTGGCGGCGGTGGCGTGTAGCAAACATAAAAATGATTTCATACGATATGGTGCCGTTGCTCATGGTGTTAATGGGTGGTACGAAATCATTGAAATAAGTGTGTGAGATTCGGTAACCTGTACTTGCTTCCGATAGAACAAGCGTCGTTGTTCGTGGCCTCCACATCATTGTTGTTTTCCGGATCTTGCACCGATCTGTGCGACTCATCCGGACCACATTAGCGGGTGCTTGATGTGACATCGACGCATCACACTCATCGTTTTAATTTGAGCATAGCCTAAAATATTAACTTTTAATAAAGCTTCATCGATCAAAACAGTATTAGCGTGTTTTTTTTATATTAATCGTGATCGAACGATTTGTCGTTTGTTTTTACTGCGCTCAAAGCTTCACACAATATCTGTTTGATGACAAATCTAATTCAAATTTAAAAAAAATAATTATCAAAGAATAATATTGAACTGAATAGTATTAAAATTTTATAGAGACGTATCCATGTGTTATTACAGTTAGGAGTTTTCCACAACTGGACAACATTTTTTACCACTTTAACCCTTCGTCCTTTGTATTATATTCTCTCTATTAATTAATCTTAATTTATTTACCCAGGA
>NW_019103004.1:0-1742 GCF_001856785.1 Myzus persicae | reverse complement strand
CCACGATGCCACAAATCCCCCTACTAGTTTCCATAGGAATAACTCTGAGACCCGTAACTTTTTATTAGGGGCGTTGAAGACATTTGGAGAACCCTATTCAGAACCGAGAAAATCAAAACTTAATGAAATTATTTTAATTTAGAATTTGTGTATGGGTTCTCTAAGAAATACTTACCACCCAACACTTAAATTCTCGATAGATACCAGCGATAGTCACACGGTTATATTTTGGCAGAAGATTAATTTAGTGTCTCAAAACAAATTAGTACTGATTGTTTTTTTTTATAGCGAAAATTCTGTTGAAAATAATTTATCGAAATATAATATTAAATACAATGTTTCCTGCACTTATGGGATATCGTTTAACGTTATTATTATAATTAAATACTAGGTTGGTACGTATATATTTTAATTCATGACGCATTCACCTCAAAGATAAATACAAGCGACCTGCAATCACAAAAAATGCACGTCTAATCCACTGATTTAGGTGTGATACAAGCAACTGACTAACCATGATGTATACTCAAGTCTGCACTTGGTATATAAATCAAATCGGAGTGTTTGCAAGCATGTACCTATACCTGCGGTTCACGATTTTCACAAAACTGTGTAATATATAACATTATCTTTAACGTAAACACTTACTTAAATCTGAAAATCATTGACACCATAAATCTAGTCTTGTTTACACATTGTTATGGTAAACCAACACAAATTTTATCCAGTATCTCTGACAGATCTTTGGTAAAGAACACAAATTATATCGTCGTCACTGCTGCGGTCATAAACTACAAAATATAAAATAATATATTATATATATATGGGTACATACAGTGCCCGAGTGTCCTGGATTTAAATTTCAGTACTCTCATTAATTATTAGCTTTTTTTGCAACAATATTTTCCCCATTGGCATAATTCTATCAGACAGGATGTGTTTGAATCAATTTCAAAAAAAAAATACAACGCATTTGTATTAATTTTGGTGACTGTTTACAGGCGAAATAATACTGCGTAACTTTCCCCTTTTTATACAATCGAACTCGTGAGCACAATAATTTTAAATAATAATGAATAATGTAAATTATACCTAATAGATGCGTGTAACGTTATTAACGTTTGAATCGGCTGCACTATGGCCCAATTGGTACAATAACTTCGGACACACTATATCGTATTACAGTTATATTGTTCCAAAATGCGCATATATCCGTGTTTTTACGGGTTATTAACGATTCAACGATAATGCAGGATAATAGGATTACTTGATATTAATAATTATTTAATGTGTTTTACTAAAAATTTGACGCAATTATTTCGCATAGGTTTTCATCAAATTTTCAAAACATATACTCACCCATACTGCTATAATTTATAATAATATTATGTAAAAAGTAAATACAATAAATTTAAATTTGTAAGTGACTATCGCAGAGGCATATGGAACTGCCTAATCTTACAAGGAGTCAGACAAGGCTGATATAGTTGTCTATAATATAATTTGTAAATCCTACATTAGAGTGGCACCAAACTTATCTTCAAGAATACGGGTGGCACGAGTCGTCACCCGTCGGGACCGGAAGTGATCAAGACTCGTTTCTCCAATACACAACATTATATGCAATATACGCACTCAAAAATGCTGTCTGATTATTATAGTGTAATGGTGTTCCACACCATTACAGTTTTCATACTTTTATAATTATAATATTACGCATAGTATTATATACTATACATATA
>NW_019103003.1:0-1804 GCF_001856785.1 Myzus persicae | reverse complement strand
TTAAACATTCTCACATACAATAATATACAATGTGCTGCAGTTTCCCTATCGATAAAAAATAATCTTTAATGTGCATTTCGTGTGCAGTTATGCACTTTACAGTAAAACTATAATTAAATGTCAGTTATAAAAACTTCAAAATAAAAATAAATGTAGTCTTCCGGACCGAAATCTTCAGCCCTCAATTCTCACCCCGATTTGATAAAAACACTAGCTATAGTTTTCATAGTAAATCAACATTTTTAAACACTTTCTGAGACTATAAATTGTATCCAATTACTCTAACATGTAACTTTTATTTATTTATCATTACATTTTATCCATTTACCATTATTATGTAATTGTTTATTTAATTATTATAAGCACAACTGTAAGACTCCCAAAATCCCAATAAAATATGAAGCTATGGGTTAGAAAAAAAATCTTTTGGTAAAATAGATAACTTTTCAAAAAAATGCTGGATCGAATTACTTGATATATATTTGGTTAACGAATGAAGTAAGTTTTATTTTATCTAGATTTTTAGTTCTTGTAAATAAAATAGGCAGGTACTATATGTACTAGAAGAATACGTAATATTTTTAAATTTAAAATGAACAGTTCTATGTTTAAATTTGTAAATCTGGTATTATATTTACAATTGACACAAAAATAAAACCAAACAATTAAATAATGTTTGAACTTAATGGCATTTTACCAGACGAGACGTTTACACAGACTTGGCATGTAACTCTGAAGTTAAAATATATAATTATAATTAATATATATTATACTATTATAATTTTGTTGTCTACTCATGATGTTTTCTCTAAAGTTTGTTTTTATTTTTATTTTAATAACCCGTTTCGTGTATAGTATCCAATGACGGTTTGTTTGTTTTTTAATTGATTATAATAATTGATACCACTCGTAGATGATGACTTTTAGTACAACGTAATACGGGTATTACTCATGTAACTGAACTAGATGTGTATGTATAAATATATATACATTATACATATATATATATATATATATATTAATTACAAATTAATAAATTATCGACAAAAGTCGTAAAATATGACTTATAAGAATTATAAATGTGAATGTACTTAGTACTCGGATATACCCAGCTAGTTGTATCTGGGTGAGAAACGTGGTAAAGGCGTGTAAGTGAGTCACGTGAAGAAATTGCGCAAAAGTCACGTGAAAGAATCAAAATTGCTTTATAGATTGGTTCTCATTTTTCTGAATTTCATTTACACAAAGGAGTACGATGCGTATAACCTAACATAGCACTATGCCTCTATTATGTTGTTATTTGGGAATAATATAATGAAAATAATAACGCATTCTTTGTTATATATGATAACCTGAATTTAAGAAGATGAGTATGAAAAATTGATAAGATTGCTTGAACAAAAGACGACTGTGTGTTTAGCGTGTGAACTTTCTTAATTAATTACTACCTAATGGCTGTAGAGCGCAAGACCTATACAAGTTCAACGATGGTTGTTTAGGTGGGCAATTGAGTTGCTTTCACTGTGCACGGGCGTCTTAAAAGTGAAATCTTTCCGCGTTAATGTAATTGAAACACACAAGTCCTACGTTTGTCAGAAAATGATTAAGAGAAAAAAAATGAAATAATATTAGTCATATTATATTTCACGAATTAATAATAGACCATTCAAGTTTCAACATGCATAATAATTAATAACTTAGAGGTTACCAGTTGAATAAATTTTCAATATTCTAAGTAATAGGTACCTACATAATATTATTATACACATACAGCAGGAAACGCGAATGTTGAAATAACGGCTTA
>NW_019103002.1:0-1747 GCF_001856785.1 Myzus persicae | reverse complement strand
AGTGGTTATACCACAACATGTAAGTTATGTATAAAATAAAAATATAATTGATTATAAATAAATATGATCTTTAAATTATCAAATTTCAGTGAAATATAAATCAGATGATTTTTTTTTTTTTTTATTTAGAACTTTCAGCTACAGCTATTATAGTTCGACAATTACAAGAATACAATTAAATTAATAATATTAAATATGATAATAATAAATCTGATTAATACAAATAATGATAGACGGTAGAAAATGATATCGTATCCAATTAAGATTAAAATAACATAATCACAGAATATTTAATAACAACAGTTTAGATATTTATGATTTCACGAAGACTGCAATTAAGGAGATAAGGTATTCTTAGAAAGTAATGTGTTTAATAGAGAGGATAAAAGAGAAATCAATGGAGTAAAGAGGGAATTAAGTTGCGTAATAAATTGGGATATAATATTGGAAATAGGTTCAGAGTTTAGATTATTTGAATTGCCCACAGTTGCTTCTGCGTAAGTCCTAGGTTCTCCTTTGCGTCGGGTGTGAATGGACGGGGGCTTATCTGAGACTGGCAAGACTCTTGTGAGCACTTTAGTGCGTTTTTTGGTAACGGATTGATAAACACGACATCCTTTGTAGTTGGCCGTGTGAACCTCAGAACAGAGCGCGCATTTGGCTGGACTATCGCGATCCTTAGTACAGTCCTCGGAGCGATGGTCTCCACCGCATTTGACGCATCTAGATTCATGGTGACAGTAGTTATCGGTATGGCCATAGGCTTGACAATTGTGGCACTGTGGTGGACCACGATGGGACAAATGAGGTTTCTCGATTATAACTTTGGTATTAAGTAGCGAAGTGATATTAAAGATATCATTGTTGTTATTCTGACGATTTAAATCAACAAAAAATAATGGGAGACCGCATTTATTTTTATTTTTGACATTAATGACTTGTTTCACCGAATGTCCTTCCTCCGACAAAGCCACGGAAATTTCCGAGCACAATGTGGAATGGTGGAGATTTCGTATTGCGACTCTGAATGAGCGATTAACGTGAGCTTGAAAGGTATGGAAACTAGAAATCAGTTTCCTTGAGATGAGTCATAAATCATAATAGTATTGTAGTTAAGTACACCCCTGGGGTAAACGATTAGGTGTGATTTAGTGGACTTACAGGTAAATGCGTTAGGACCGGTTAACTTTGTTAGCTCATTTGTGAAGGCGGAGAAATTTGAGATGTTGGAGATGTAAAACGGTGGAGCCCGTGGCGTGACGTCTTGTACATCGAGCGTCGGCTGCTCGATACTTTGATTTGCAGGACCCGGTTTTTCGTTACGAGCTGATGCACTGTTGGTGGATGTGATGAATACGGTGTCACTAGAATCCTCGGAGTACAGGGCAGCAAACCGATTTGGTGTAACGAATATTTTTGATTTTTTATCGGCAACTTTTGGAGAAATTGACGAATTAGAAAGATTGCGTTTGTTAGGCATAGACGTTTGGAGTGGACCGCCACCGGTGTCGTGGACTTTGTCTACCATATTATCGGACGGCAAACACGATAACGGAGCTCATAAGCAACTACGTGCGTGCACATTGAGCGTCGTAGCCGGACTGAAAAATCAGATGATTTAATATACTAAATTAAATATATCGAAGTAATACTAATGTTGTAATTAAATGATGTAAATTTGCAGGGAAAAAACGAGAAATACAATAATTATAATCGATTTTGAATTCACCAACTATCAACGTACCGA
>NW_019103001.1:0-1805 GCF_001856785.1 Myzus persicae | reverse complement strand
TTGTGTATGATTATACAGGTAGTAAGAAAATCATACAGGTTCCGTGCTGTTCACTTATTTTTAATAAAATACTTTTTCTTCTTGAACTATTATTATTGCCTATTGATAAATTGAATGTCTGAAAAAAAAATGGCTCATATACCTACGTGAGCTATTTTGTTATAACTTATAGTTATAAATTATAATAATCGATTGTAAGGAATTTATTGGACAATGCCTCAAAAGTTTTTTTATTGTTATTATATGTAAACGTAACATTAAGTTCCTCTAATATTATGGTTTACAACGAAATCGAGTTTTGCTTTTGATTTTTATTTAAAAAGTAGAACTATTTAAATCTATATACTCGTATTAACAGGTGATAAGTGTTATTTAATTGCCCGTGTCTTGTAGACCGTATAGTGCATACATATATATATTGGCGCCTATATGGCTGAACCCTAATAATTATTATTAAACACCCACTGCTCGTCATGCACCAGTGAATTGTTATACCTAACATTAATCATTAACCTTTTTTTTGTCTAAATAAACAACAACAATAATTAAAAGCTTATACATTTAATGCAAGCTAGTTGTGACTTGTGGATAACTGGTTGAAAATACTATATCACATGATTTGAATTAAATAAATCCATTTACAGTATACTTATTAAACATGTGCATCATTTATGTAATTCATAATCGTCTTAATTCATAAAATGTTCTCCGAAAGAAGTTTTCAAGGCTGATTACTTGGTTTTTATAAATTACAATATGTTATGATGAAAAAAAATCAAGTAGAATCTATCAGGAATGATTTTTTACAAAATATACATAGGCAATTTGATTATGACGTAAATTCATTTTTTTTTTTTATTTAGAACAATTTATTAGATAATATCGTAAAAAAAATCATCATATCTTTTATATTATTTTAGTAAAATAACTAGTTTAAGAAATATACTGTTATATATTTTTTCTATAAAGCATCTATAAACTGTAAATGCGTATTAACAAGAAACTATTTATTTAATATTCGATATCAATACATCATCATTTTTGCTCTATCTCTACATTTTTGTAAGAGTTCCTATACTGAATTCATACTAAAGATTAAAAATATAGGATTATACTCAGATAATTTATGTAGCCACTAGCCAGTCATCTAAATGGTTATCGTTTTCCATTATGTGGCGTCGGGTTTATAAGTCGTTTTCAATAAATTAGTCTTTATCTATTGAAATTGTATAAGCACTAAACAACTTTATAATTTATTGTTTAAATAATTCAAATTATATGGATGTAATAAAATAATTATTACATTAATATAACAACTCGTGGGTTGATATTATTTGCATCGTTTATCTGTTTTATTTTGCAGTTATAAATTAAGTAGCTAGCTCCAAAAATCAAAAAATGTATTAAATCATTTAATTTTAATATCGAATATAATAAAATAGTATGATCTACTTACATACTCTGTATGGTTGTGAGCGGACACTAAGGTACTACTATTATTTTCTAATTTCAATCTTACCGATATTTTACGTGGACTGAAAAAAATCGTCTACACAATCGTGTACAGCATGCACGCAGGACGGTAAGAACGTTTGCATATACTCGCGTATAAAAAATGTGTTCGTAAAAGACACTTTTGTCTGCAGTCGTTAAGCCTGCGGTATGATAGTTATTCACCGTGTCTCGTTCTTTTATTTGCACGTCAGACGTCCGCAGGTAATCAACTCGTCGCCGAACGCTTTTCGGACAGGTCCTATACCCGTTTACTACATTATAATATGGGTCCGGCGCTGCGCGTAATGACT
>NW_019103000.1:0-1807 GCF_001856785.1 Myzus persicae | reverse complement strand
TACGGGACAAACACATATATATATATTAGATCGCAATCGTGTTGCGTTTTATGCAGGTAAAAAAGGTTATAGACTGGCGCGATAGTGCTAATTGGTCGAGCGCAATCGTATTGCGTTTTTTGAATGGAAAAAGGTAAGCTGGGCGCAATCGTGGTTCACCGGGATCAGTTTCCCATAATGAGCAAGCCTTGGGCCCTGTAAAGAAAAATTTTCCCTACAATTTACGTGTGGTTAACTACTTCGATAAATACTTTGGAGAGTTCATACTCCTTCTAAAAACCTGCAAGAACACTCTGCCGCGCAAATAAAAAATTAACAAGACTCTAAAATAAAACAAAAAACCGAGGTGTTTCGGTTGCATTCGCAGCCCAGCGGCCCATGGCTAGGGCGACACTGAGTGTCTATTAACAATAAATATAAAAATAACAGTATAATTATAGTATAGCCATCTCATTTAAAACTATGCTCCTATATATAACGTAGATGTTTATAATAAAATATAGATAATAATAATAATTATAAAGTGTGAAAAAAAAACTAAAAATTAATTTTTATTACGAGGTGATGGGGGCCCCGATAAATCTTATTACTTACCAGCTAGTTGCGCCACTGGTTGATGTAGCTAGATGTATGATGGTCAGGACAAGACTTTCTACAAAAACGTCTAACCAATGAAATGTATGCACACACATTTAAATCACCAAGTGAAGAAATGCTAGAAAAAAAGTCAATCAAACACCACCAAACTAAACCTAACTTATCTGACCTAATTTCAAATTGGCACAAATTACTGAGTACCTACTTCTGGTGTGTGGTTTTGATTTATAACATGGTTGTGGTGGGGTCAAAAACCTAAAAAACCTAAGCCTATCATCGGACCAATTCAAGTCGCCGAGTTACGAGAGGCAAAAGGCGGTGGATACTTGTTGCACAGCACCTGCAGGAGTTAGAACACCGAGATCAAGATTCTATCCAATGGTAGTTTAATACCGAAGGGCCCACTATAGCGACTTTTATAGTTTCAACTACTCAGTCTCCGCAATCAGTACTTTGTAGATCACATAATTTGGACGCGACGACAGAATTCTTCAAACACGCAATCAAAAAAAAAATTATTTTGAAAAACAAAAATAATATCTTGTACCTACTATATATTGTATAATTGTCTTTATGTATTTGTATGTATATTAGTAGTAGGCAGCCACTACAGAACGCTGTCGGCAACCACTGGCAGACGTTAGGAGCGCTGTCGGCTAAGGGCCCGTTTTACAATCATAGTTTAAACCTCGGTTGGAGTTTAAACCTGGTTCAAATCAAAATGGGCGTATAACAATAGAACACTATAGAAGCGACACTCTCGGGCGGCCAATGTTAATGTGTTTAGAGTTCTTAATGGCCTTGAAATGGTTCGTAACTTCTTGTCTTACCGCCAAGCTTACAACATCATTCTTGTTATTACGACCACAGATATATACTAATACTAGATAGCCGTCTTCTCGTTATCAGTGAAACACGCCACCATATGCAAAGAATACTACTCGATAAACAAACGTTATCAGATAGGTACATACACTAATATTTATCACTTTATTCAACGACAACCAGACACATTTTGTTCAAATTAAATAATTGTCGTTGGTAAATTAAATTATATTTTATTTTACCTAACTTTAAAATGCCTACTTGTTGCGTTGTTCCAAATTGTAAATCTCGAGGAAGTACTGGTAGCGATATCCACTTTTTTACGTATGTACATCGTACAATCAAACATTTTTTATGTTTTGAAACAAGAGTAGTTCCCTAAATA
>NW_019102999.1:0-1798 GCF_001856785.1 Myzus persicae | reverse complement strand
AAATAGTAAGTTGTAGTATTATGTAAATTACTGATGTATACCTGTGTGGTTGTGCGCACCATACAGTCACAAAATAGTATGGAAGTATGCCAAAATAAAAATACTAATTATCAACGCATATAACAACCATTTACGCTGAAACATATGGCTTTTAAAGCATGATCTAAATGTTTACAAAACCTACGCGATTCGGGAATGCAGAAATTAAATTTCATGGGCGTGAAACTCAAATTCATTCGAATAACGGCTAAAAGTCACATTTTCCGCAAACTATTTTAATTTCTATAAATAAAACAATTAAAATATTAAAGTATACAAATAGGTGTCCGTTAAAGAATATTGCAGATCATTTTGGGGTTAATTTAATAGCAGAGAAGTTATGATTATTATGGAATTTGGTTTAGAATCGTGTTTCCAATTCAATACGTAACACGTTCAAAGTTATTAAATTACTAATATACAACTTTCTTGTAACGATACGAGTAAAGTAGTAATAAAGTAGTTTCTAATTTCTATCATAAAAGCACCATTAAATTTTTTTAAAAATGATGCCATAATTAAATGCAATTCGGTATAAACAATTATTATATGATTTATAAATACTAAAATGAAAATAACAGCAGTATTTATTTAATTTATGAATTTAAAGAAAAGGAGCCTTAAATAAATTGAACTTAAACATTTAAAAAACAATATACAACACAATATTCTATTCATATTCAGCAAGAATCATCGCACTAAATAGGCCGAATATTTAACAATTATATTTTACAACCAAAGTCTTTGTGCGTGTTCAATGAAGGAGTAAACGTCAAATAGCCTCTTTATTCGTTTTATAACGCAATGAAACAATTTACTATACAGAACGCTTTTAATGAGCTACCAACCACTTGTCATAAACTAATATACCAGAGTATATCGTCATTAATATTAATTGGTTTAAGTTTAATTGTATTTGTTTTATGCATTACCCATAATATTATTTTACTAAATGTATTTACGATTGTATGTTTATATTTGTATTAAATATTATTTTAAAAATAAAATATATACACAACTCAATAATATGCATACATAAAATGCATAATTTCATTTGAATCTCGAATGCTAATGATAATTGAAATAATCATTTATTAAATGTTCATATTTCATTAATGTACTTACACGAGCACATGACTTGTAGGTAGGTATATTAACTCTTACCTAGAATATCTAAATGATTAAAAAGAATTGGTACCTATACTAAAATACATGTTGAAAACAAGACAAAATTTAAACTACATAAGCAATGAAATATAGTATCGCTATATTGGTATTATAATATAAGTGTATAAGTTTAACGATCTAATGCCAATTAAAAATATTGTTATCAAAAAGCTGAGATATACGCTAAATAATAACAAATAAGTTAATAGTTTATAGGTTATACTCGAAAGTCGCAAATCATAATACTTACATTTCCCAAAATAATGTATTTTCTGATAGGTGCTTACGTTAAATATCTAGAAATCGAATAAACTGTTCCAAGAACTGTTAAATATAGAGAATAAAATAACCAAGCTTAAATTGTCAATGCTATAAATTTCTCTATACATTTCTTTTGAAAATAAATGATAATTTCAATATGGATTCTAGATAAGTAGGCAAGTACACAGTTGATTTTAGAAATAAAATTTAATAAATATTTGACTTAAGAGCCGATTAGTACCTATTTGAAATCTGTTTTAATCTTTCTTAAGCTATAACACCAAAAGGTATTTAGTATAGCTGTATAGGTTTTTTAATTAAATAAATATCA
>NW_019102998.1:0-1808 GCF_001856785.1 Myzus persicae | reverse complement strand
GGCTCGTATCTAGTGATGCATTTACGCGGGCGACTATAATGTTACATTTTATTTTGTTATTATTTTTTTACATTCTACTACGAACTTGTAGCTTATAGAAATGATATTTTTCTGGATAGTATGCACCGGTGGCCCTTTTTGGAGTTCCCGACGTTTTGTTACCGTCTAAAGGCGTTTTTAGACGAGGTTATTTGATTTTGATTGAAACATAGATGTTTGTCAAACGACAATCGTGGTCTGCCTAACGTTCGTATGTGTGGGCAAGGTGCCCATATAAATGGTACGATAGTAGTTGGAAATAATAATGTCTGTATTTTACGAGTTGCTAACGGTCCGAAAAATATGAAGAAAGCCACGATAGTAATGGGTCACAAATGCCAATAGATTTAAGTTATTTTTTAAGATAACAATGTCGAAGGCTTTAGAAAAAGTCAGTGTAGATGACGTTTACTTGGTGTCTCGGCGACCTTTCTCAAAAGCGTACTTTATACATTTATAAACTGAGTGAGCTAACGAAACCCAACCAATAAATTGTTCTTCCTGCACTCGATAGTCGAAACACATAATATAGATAGCTAAATAAAACCGGTAATTCGTTATACGAACCCTGCTTTGCTCACAATGGCTCAATATACAACCGCTTTATCCAAGTCTTATGCATGTGGGAAACTATAATACTGGACTTGAAGAAATCAGGAAGAATTCCAAAAGGCGGTGATGAATTAAGTAGGTGATGTAGATGGGAAGTAAGAACAAATTTTAGGTTTTAAGTCAAGGCCAGCAGAGCTTTTTGTCGGTTGAATTCAAAGAATGAAAAATGTCAGGCAAATATGTTGAGCATGGAGTTAAAGGAAAATTAAGACGTGGATAGGCAGCATTTTGAGAATCCGATGCGACAGGAGAGGATACGAATTGACATAAATACTTGAAAAGTTAAATATCGTACGTCCCATCATCACTATAGATACATAAATTTAGATGCATCCGGCAAGAAAATTCTCTAACTCTCTTCCATTTAATGTAGCTAGAATATTTATTTGGGTTTTGAACGATGGAGTTTTGAACGAAGGTGATGGAACAAAAATAGTCAAGTTCTCAAATTTAAAAATATGTGATCATCAACAGGAGACTTAGTAAATTTAAACTGTTTATGAGTCAACGTTCTTAATGCTGGGGAAAACCAGTCTGGAAAAGTTGATTTTTTTCGAGGTTATAGATTGCGTCATATTATAAAAATTAATAACAACTCGTATAATTCGTTATGCCAATAGGTAAAATCGCCCGGATGAATTTATAAGATACTTCAGAAAAATAGAGAGGTTCTACGATGACACTTAAACAGTGTTAATATCTTAGTATTCGGTTTTTCGCCTCGACTGGTGTTTTTACCAATTTTGATAATACTATCTTATGGAAATTCCGATTTAAAAGTTCCTATCGGTAACGTACTGCTTCGAATACAATTTTGTTTTATTGAATGAACACAATGGATAATGATTATATTGATGTTACGATGCAAATTAGTGTATTCTTTGGATTTTTTTACCGTTGAACAGCGAACTAAATTCTCCCTGGTGGCGTTTCGGACGCGACTGCGTGATGGATATATTAACGCTTCCTTCTGTGGAAAAGTAACGTAACTGGGAGTTAAATATTAATTAGTCGTTTTCTAAATCGCTGAACAGAACTGAACATGCACCACGCGATATTCACATCGGACAACCGGCAATGGAAACAATTGTATGTTTTACTATTACACCAATTTTACCCTGTCGCTGTCTAAATTAGCAGTTGAGGGATAACATCCC
>NW_019102997.1:0-1808 GCF_001856785.1 Myzus persicae | reverse complement strand
GCTAAAAAAATATTTATAAAAAGGACTGTACAATGTTTCATTATTAATATTTTATAAAGTATATAGTATAGAAGATTCTTTTACTAAATAACATTTAAATATAAGATAATATAGTATTAAATGTAAGTATACTACATTGTACTAAGTACAATTTATTTTAACATACAACGCACTCACACTGATGTAAGCAGTAAATGCTATATTATGTTTATGGATACCTTCTAATAATCAAATTTTTAATCATTATGCAACACGCATGATAAAATAAAATAACACTTATTTAAATTATTCATCATGATAATAATTAACTATTATTTTTTCTTGACAGCATACATTTTTAACAACACAGTTTATGGACAGTAAATATGTGTTCAACAATATTATTATAAACGTAAAAAAGGTGGGCAAGTGGATGTCGCTCTGCTGTACTGTAGGTTA
Organism: Myzus persicae; assembly: GCF_001856785.1. NCBI lineage: Eukaryota > Metazoa > Arthropoda > Insecta > Hemiptera > Aphididae > Myzus > Myzus persicae. Next base: position 1,370 of record NW_019102997.1, on the reverse strand, counting down.
CAAGTGGGTCACTGTATAATGGATGGTATTAAATTTGAATTCAATGATATAATATCGTTGTATAAGAAAAACGATTCTGAGTGGAGACGGTATGTCAGTCTAGGTATAAGACATTATATACATATCTATGGTATTAACAAAAATTTACCTATAATAGGTAGATATCTATAATAAATTCCAAATTAATCATATCACAATATCCATTTGGTACTTATAACGCGTTATACATCAACAAAAAACCCTGATACCATCATAGGTATATAATAGTGTACTTTAGAAGTTTCAAGTACCCACGAATAATATTATACAATCACAACAAAATAACTAAAATAGTTATTCTAGGTTTTTTAATATGTAATTTCGTCCAAATTTGAACTTTAAATGACTATAAAAATAAACTGTGCTTATGTATTTTTTAGATTTTTTGGTAACATAATTAACTACATACACGGAATCTCGTTTTAAATTTTCAATCCTTAGCTATAAAAACTGAACATTTTATAATTTATTAACTACAATGATTGATAATTTTCGAGATTTTGATAAATTCTGTCAAAATTTGATCTTTAAATGCTTATAAAAAAAAACTGTGCCTATGTATTTTTAAAATTTTTCAACTGCTATTGTAACTATATATCAGGAGCTTTGGATTAAATTTTTACACTTTTTTCCCCACCAGATAAAACTTAATTGATATTTATAGAAAAAGAAAACTAAAAAAATATAAAACTGTAAATGTCCGTAAAGAGCTCAAAAAGAGTCAAAATATTTTCATAATTATATGATGTATAGGAAATGCTAATATAAATATTCAGTGAAATTTTCATGTATCTACAGTTATTCGTTTTTGAATTACAACAAAATAAGGAAATCGTTACATGAGAAATCGAGTGAATATCCAATATGTATAATTATGAACTTTAAACGCTTATAAAAATTTCATTTGACTTTCCGGTAGGGATTTTTTTATTGATAAAAGTAGACAAACTTATGACTTTATGAGTAATCTTGTATTACATTTTCAAATCTTAGATTTAAAAAAAATTTTTTTACGAATTCTTAACTCAAAATAATTTGCTAATTTTCGTGTTTTTTCCATATGTTGTCAATTTTTGAACTTTAAATGCTTATAAAAAAAAACTGTAACTAAGGATTTTTAATATTTTTCATCTACTTTTGAAACATTATACTAGGAGCTTTCTATTACTTTTTCAAGATTTTTTAACCAACAAATAAAGTTTTATTGAAATTTTTAGAAAAAAAACTAAAAAAAAGATGGAAAATTCAAATGTCCCTAAACAGTTCAAAATAAATCTAAATATTCTGAAAATGTTATCGTGTATCGAAAATCCAAATATAAACAACCAGTG
>NW_019102996.1:0-1808 GCF_001856785.1 Myzus persicae | reverse complement strand
AAATTTAATTTGATATTTTTTCAAATAAAAAATGGTTAAAACTTGTTCAGTGAAAGGATGCAACTCCAAAGCTGGTCAAGGAATTAAGTTTCACGGGTATTTATTTTTTATTGACATTCTAACAATAAAAAACACATTTTGAAAAAAATTCAATTTTTTTTTTAAATTTTTCTATATGTTTAGACTTCCTAAAGGAGATATTTCTAAGGAATGGATTAAATTTCTTGAAAAAAGTAATCCATCATTTAAGCTAACAAAAACTTGTACCCTCTGTGGGCTACATTTTGATTCTGATTTGGACTACGAAATTACAGCTACCAGTGTATATCAAACTAAGCAATTGAAAAAAAATGCTGTCCCAAGTATCTTAAACCCAAGTAAGTAAAAATCATTAAATGTTGATAAAAATGTATTTGCTTGGTAAAACACTTTGAAAATTTAATATAACCTTCCTCATGAGTTGTACATATACCACATAAAAAATATTGAAACTACACAGTCTTCAAGTTTAAACTTAAAATGTTGATAAAATTGCAAATAATTTTGTTAAAAAAGACAATCAATATTTATTTTTATAAATAAGATTTTAAAATTTAATACAAGGTATAAATATGTTATAAGAACTGAATATTAAAAAATATTTAAACATTTTAGCTGCACGTAGATCATTATTTTGTGAGTCAAATACTGCTTCTAATTATAATGCAGAGGAAGAAGTTGTGACATTGTCTTTATTAGATGCATCTGCTGAACCTTTTGAATCATTAAACTGTTCAATGTCAAGTAAGATAAATAATATTATTTTCACTTTTAATATAATACTTAGTACCTATAGTTAAATTATATTTTTAGGTGTAACAGAGACACTAGACACAGTTATAGTTTCAACTGAAGCCACTGAACAAAATACAGTAGAAACAATATCTAGTACAGAAAAGTCATCATCAGATGTATCTGCTAATAAGTAAGTTCTATAATATTCATAGCATATTGTATAATTTGTATTAGTAGTACAAATGTATCAATTCTAGCGCAGTTATCTTTAATTTCTATTTAACATATTGTGTTTAATTTCATATAAAATTAAAATTAAGAAAACAATTTACCACAATTACTATTTTAAACAGAAATTAATGATAATTGTACATGGATTGTTGCCTGTTGGCACATATATACTACTTGTATTCAATTACAATGTATTTAATTTAATAAAAATATATAATTTCTAAATTCAATTTTACAGAAAGAGAAAATGTTTTGTGGGTGATTTTAAACATATTAATGAAATTGATACCCCTAACAGAAGGTTGCAATTTTGGAATGCTTCACATGCAACTGTAGAAAATCAACGAAAACGAATTAAGTTCCTGAATAAAAAAAATTTATTATTGACTAAAAGAGTGAAGACATTAGATGATTTAGTGAAACATCTAAAGGATGAAAAAAAAATGATATCAGATAATTGTTTTACAGTTCTGAAGGTATGTATTATACTATTGATTTAATTAAATAGGCTGTATTTACTAGTGGGTTATAAACATTTAGGAAACATTGTCAAGTAGTCTGCACGAAATGGTGATGAATCAATTACATACATTTTCAGGGAACACAGTGACCCCAGAATTACGATCTTTTGCACTCACATTGCATTTCTATTCACCTGCAGCATACAATTATGTGAGAAAAACATTCAAAAAATGTTTGCCTCATCCAAGCACTATCCGTAAGTGGTATTCCACTATTGATGGGTCTCCAGGAATTACTCAAGAATCGTTGAATGCCATTGCAATAAAAGTAACTGAAATGAA
>NW_019102995.1:0-1808 GCF_001856785.1 Myzus persicae | reverse complement strand
TGTCAAATATTATATGTTTGAATGTACGTAAAACAAAATTGATACAATGAAAAAATAATTTTTAGGTTTTAAAAACTCAACATTAAATATTTAGGAAATAACTCATGAAAATACGGTTAGTGCCAAAGAGCCGCTACTAACGTACTGGTTCGAAATATGGCCGACCGTCGACCACATAATATTTTGTATGCCAGTAACCACTACCCTAGATCGCTTGGTTCGCTCGGTGGGAGAAATCAAAATAATAAAGTCGACGTGGAAGACAGAAACGTGGTTCACACTATATACTACTTACATTACTAATGCAACACGACCGTGACACTTTATTATGTTCCAATGCTTTAAAATAGTTTTTTTTTTTTAAACTGTAAAATTGTAAAAACTGCTTTCATGTGTCAACGGCATGTATAAAATATGTAAAATAACAACCCTATATTACATATTTTCATTCTGCCCATGTTGCTTGTACAAAATAATTTTCAAACTAATATTAAATAATACTGAAAATGTCAATTTTTAGGTTAATATCCGTCATGAAGTTAACCACCTACTTGTTTTGTATCTACTTTATTTAAAATAAAATTATAATTTGGAATCTATTAAATATGTTTAAAAAATTTAAAAAAATTTATAAATAGTCTTCTAATTTAAAAAATATAAATAAACTTTAACAACTCATATATAAGTATTAATATTTTAATAAATTGACAAAAGACTGTAATCTTGAATACAAATATAATATTATACAATATAATAAATGTACTAAAAAATATGTATTGTGATTACGTATACATTTTGATACGTTATAGATTCAAATACTAAATGCAAATAATATAATTATAATTCATTTAATCATTTAGTAACAAATATTAAAAATTATACAAATTATATAGGTATATTTTGAAATCGAAAATTTGTATCGAAAAATAACTTTTGCATTAATTTTTCTACCGATGAATCATGAAAAAATTGTAATCAAAATGTTTTATATAAGTACCTTATATAGTAACAAATAGGCACAATTGTAAAAGTAATATTATATTTAGAATTGCCTTCTATGTAATTTAATGTTTCAACTTAATTTGCTTCAAATTAAATTTCAAAGTAATGAATACTTATTAAAATTATGGGTGATTCTAAGCTGTAGAATAAAATAGTATATACTTAGTAAAATTATTACATTTCACTAAGTTAGAATTTTCAGGGTTTTTAGAGTGCCTATTGAATATTTCTACAGTCGAGTCTTGATAACTCGAACCTCGAGGTAATTAAAATTATATTCGACCTATGTATTTTTCAAGTTATATACCTCAAACACAACTTAAAAACTCTTCAAAGGGCAAGAAAAAAATTCGAGTTATCGAGATTCGGGTTAACGTGACTCAACCGTATAATGACAACTTATTTTTCTTGTAAATTTTATTTCAATTACAATATTTTACTTTAATTTTTTGTAAAGTATTTTTTAGAAAAATTAAAATAATCTAAAATGCACCTATTCTAAATTTGTAAATTATAATACAGTGATGGTGGTTAAATACTTTGGTTAAGAATTAATTATGTATTGTACTATTAAATGTACATAGTCGTTATATTAGTGAACACAATAGTTTAATTAAAACGTCGTATAAATAATTAATTTAAATGATACAAATATGAAATATTGTTCGAAGTTCAAGTATAATATTTGTATAACTTATATAACTTCTAATTTCTATAAATGATAACTATTTATTTCAATCTGAATAATTTTCACGTAGGTTAGGTTTTGTATTGTCTACCTCTATCTTGTATCCATCGACTATCGA
>NW_019102994.1:259384-314867 GCF_001856785.1 Myzus persicae | reverse complement strand
GTTATAGACTATTACGTTTTATACTTACACGACGGTTGTACAAATTAATTTTTATGTATGACTTTAACGTTACTTAAGTAAAAATATTACGCAGAGAACATGATTGTCATTAAATCGAGATGGTAAGCTTAAACGGTGGGCGTTTGCGCGTAGCCGTTGATTTTCGTTTTGAAATAATTATAATCTCAAAGATAAATGTATAGATGTTGCTCGGGGATTTTGGAGGAGTTTGCGAGAGGGGTAGCATATGAAAACTGCTAACACGTGTACGTCGTATACGCGTTATACTTTTATAAAAATTAGAACAAGCGTGTTGTTAAACCTTTAGGACACGGTGTGCGCTTAATTTTCGGATTTTTATTACGGCCGACGTAAATTTGTAATAATATTATTATGTAAATGTTATATTTGTTTTAATAGCATACACAGAAATGAGCGTATGCGAGTATATACATACATATACATAAACGCGTTGTACGCCATTCGTTGTGTGTAGCGCTTTTTGCCAAGTTCAATTGTTTAACTAGAAATTTGCATACATTAGAGGGCAGTTCGCGGAGAACCGTCAGAATGAAAATTAATTTAATTAAAAAGGTAGGCGCGCTGGCGGTGGCGATAAAGTATATGAACACTCGCTGTTTGATTTTCTACCCCCCCCACGATGCTACGCGGTGATGAACAATTTTCGCAGGCGACCTGCGAGTGGTAGCGTCACATGTTCTCTGCTGCAGGGTAAATACAACATAATAATAACAATAACAATGAAGAAAAATAAACAAATACCGAGGCGTTACCTCTGGATATCGTAATAATATTGTACGACGACTTTGTCGCGTGCGCGGTCGTCGCTTGCTAACCGAACACGTTTTTATTTATTTATTTATTTTTTCGCTATGCCTACTCTGCGGATGTGCGCAATTATTGGCGAGTTTTCCTACAATATCTCTCTGTCCCTCTGTCTGTATGCGCCTGTTAATTTCTCCGCTCTCTTACGTTGCACTTTGCGGGACGACGAATCCCTCCCGTAGACCGGAACTCGCACGCCCCTCGAAGTTTTACTCGCAATCACCTCTCGACATCTCGGGTGTGCAGGTAGATGTGGCGAGGAGGCGCCAGGATAATGCGAATCTCTTAGTCGTCATCGTTCGTTTAATAATATATGTGGATCTCAGAAGGCCCCGGACGTCCGGTCCGCGCCGGCACAGCGTTGACGTAACAATGATATTATTGAACGTCCGGTCGGCTCCGAATCGGATCTCCGGCGGGCAGAGCCAAGTCCACGGTATAGTGTGGTCATTAGTCCATCGTCAGCCACATGACGGTCGAACGCGGTAAAGACACGCATGCAATGCGCATGGTATGCATATTGTTACTGTAAATATACACTTTAGGCGATTACAATATTATTCACTTGTATAATATATAATATGCAGAATACGCGTACACAATGGACGGCCGTGAATCGACGATATTTTTAATGGCGGCATCACAAAGTCTCCATTCTCGTTTATAAAATGAGTTGACGTCGCCGTACGTATATTGTAATTCGTCCCAACATCAGACGATTGCTGGGATAAAAGAAATAAAAAAAAACATTAACATAGACGAGTACCTACGTTCGAATGATTGTCGTCACAAATGACAAGAATATAATGAAGTAAGCGCTTGACAATTCGATAGATATACATATTTTATACCTACTGCAGTTTAATGTATATAGTATAGCAAAAGTCTTTTGGTATAGTACCAAAGATCGTATATTGATAGTATATTTGGTTAGATATAGCAATATTGTGTTTCGCAGACAAATCGTAACTAATCAAAATAAGTTATGTACTTAAATAATGTGAAAAACGCACAATCGCACCTCAATCAAATAATATTGTGTATACAATAATATTCTATGACTAGTCTTTATCAAAATACATCCATCTGCATCACGGGTATTCTTAACGGTAATATCGCAATTGTTTGCGACTCGCGTCTTGACCGAGAACGTGGAATGTTCACTTGTATATCATTCGTTTTGTCGATTTATCTAAATTATTTTAAATAATGTGTGTTGGCCTGCGGCCGATGTAAACCTCTGTAGGTAGTGTACGTATACACACGCAACTAATTGCAGTCGTTTCAATCCAGACGTACCTACCTAGATATTTAGATTGTCGTTAGATATTCGTCAAGTCTCGTGGACAAATGTACATTATTCTGTCCCGTACGCTTATAGCGAAATGACATTGTACTATATATGTACCCATCATGTGTATTCCGATTTCCAATCGATAAAATATGCCTATTCAACACTAGGCACCTATCATGGTATTGACCTCGCGAACGAAACAATAATACAAACACATCGAAATACGACTTGTCCGTCGAATCGATCTGCAGCCAGACTGCAGCAAACGCAAAGTATTATTTATAATCTTCTATCGTTTCCAACGATTCGATAAAAATGTAAAAACCGTGTGAAATCAGGCCGCTTGGCCCGGAGGTTGGTTTTTATTACAATATAGAACTCGTATCGTGGCAGTGGAATCGGAGCTACCGAGTACATATAATATTATTTTCAAATATAATTACGTTTGTAATAATATTAAAGCGGTCGTCGTCGTAGTGGTATTGCCTGCGAGGACTATCGACACTGGGAAAACGCTCGCCGAAATGATTACGGAATGAAAACGACACGTTTAAAAAGGGCCCGCGGGACCGTACGGAAAAAAATACATGCCACGCGCATATAATACAACATAATAATAAAATGTGAAAGGACGGAGGGAAAAAAAAAAATGATAATAATAACGAAACGAGTAAAGGCGGGTCTGGCAGACGGCACTCTAAACACTGTGCACACACTGTGCGTATATACATATACACATTACATAAAATATATATTATATTATGTATAAATAGGTGCATAGGACGCGCGTGTATATAATAACTCCAGGATTCGGGTTAAGTCCACTTAAGTATTCAATAAACCGTCGTTGGGCCGCCGAGATAATGACAACATGCAGCGTACTACACATATAACATACGTGTATACATAATATAATATTACACGTAATGTTATTACTGTATGATATTATCGTGTAGAATGAGTGTGAGTGTGAGTGTGCGTGTGTGTGTGTGTGGGCGTGCGGATTCGGTTCTGGAATGACCCACGGCTAACACCCATTATGTGTGCTGCAGGAATATTATATCCTCGTACGCTGCAGGTATAGGTAGGTATATATACCTGTGCACTGCGTCTGTTTCGTTTTTCTTCTCCACTGGTAGTGGTAGCCGGGTCTCTTTAAAATTACCTACCAGGTAATCGATATACCGCGGCGGTGCTCCAAAACGATAGGCGGGCACGAATGATGGTTTGGGGGCCACATCTGCAGCAGCAGCAGCAGCAGCAGCAGCAGCTATTTCGTCCGTTTTTATTTTTTTCCTCTTCTCCTTTTTCTTCTTTATATTTTACACCCCTTTCCATATATGCCTATTATAAGACTAAAGACACGATAAACTCTCCTCGGACGACCTATATACCTGTATATAAGGTCTTGGTATTATAAACGCGGTACCTACGTGTTTATAGTAATGATTGTTCACGACGAACATAATATTGTTGTGGGTATACTTAGTAACGGCAGCGGTAAATATTTTTCGGAGCCCGGTGCGGTGAAATTAGTGTTATTTGTTCTGAAAACGAAATTTGGGAGGAGTAAAATAAAACGCGAAATCAGATGATAATATGTTATTAAATGCCGGCTGGATTGGTGTGTGTGTGTGTGTGTGTTTTCCACGCGTTCACTGGTAAAATAATATAATATTATTATGACTGGTCTTTACAAAAAAAATTTACTGTAACCATTGTAATCTCTGGGCTAGGTATGATATTGTAATTTATGGATACAAAAATATAACTCGGTGTTTATATGTAATGTATTGGTTTTCATATCATAACACTTGCACCCGGTACCGCGACGTGTTTCGTGAACACTTTTCTGGATGTAGGAAAACTAAAATACGCGATACCTATACTGCACCCGTGAAATACCGTCCGGACAAATTACAGGGAACTCATTGCGCAGTACGCCGTAATTAAATAATCCTATGGTGAAAAAGTTTCGTCATAATAATTTTCAATAACTACGGCTATTAATAGCTAGGCCGCACAGACATAAACAACGCACATGTCAAACAGTCTCCACTCGACCGCATAAAATATTATATAATATTATACTATAGTGTTATGACGTACGTACAGCCCGAGGCTGTTGTACCTGCCTATAATATATTATGTGCGTGTACGACAGCAGCAATGAAAAGTATTAAACGAATATCATATTATATATACATCACATAGCTGTAGCGTATGTATACGTTTATATTATGGTAACACACACACATATGTATATAATATATACCTAGTTCTAGTACAATCTAAAAAACTTTTAAGAAAACGATTCGCTGCTCGTGTTCAGACAGCGATATCAAAAGTTTTGCCATGAGATACGAAACGTAATGATAATAATATGACGTATCGAAACGTGATGACAACAAAACGTACCGTACCTACAGCTGATTTAGTCTCGTCGATGGCGAAAGACCGCCGCCGCCGCCGCCGCCGCCGCGTCGGGGGTGTTTTATTGGTTTATAAACGAAAAACCACAGCCGGATGAAATAAATCGTGAAAAAATCTATTCGTCGTCGTCGTCGGTTAAACGGGTTGGTTTTACGATGATAATGACGGAGGAAAAAAAACAATTACACCGTTGTGCCCGCGTCCCGTCGGTTTATAATGTCACACAGGTATTTTACGGCTTATTCGTCGCTTTGATTAATCGCTTTTAATTAGCCATCGCAGACGCTACTACTGCTACTACCCACTACCCCCCCTCTCCCCACCCCCCCCCAGAAAACGCCTTTCCCGTCTCGCGGGGTGTATATGATGCAGTCGCCGTTTTAAACAGTCCCCGGTGGTTCGCGGGCGATTTGTTTACGACCGAAGACTAATATCGTCGCCGCTGCAGTCGTACACCGTGAGTCAGGCGAGAGACTTGTAGTGTACGGTCCGCCGCGAGGGCGAGGGACACATTATACGAGTTTTATTAGTTTTCGCATTTGCACATTTCGTTATACATGATACGACTATATAAAAATAATGATAATAGTAATAATAAACACAGCCCCATTATAAAAAGGCGTCGACTGCGGAACATTCGGCGGCATTGGAAACGCGTTTCGCTGCACCAAGTCCCGCGCGTTATTAGGCATAAATCAGACGGCTCGGCGGCGGCGGCGGCGGCAGCGGCGGCAGACTTACAGAGCGGTCCAAATAATATATACGATTCGAGGGCAAACGCAACGGGAATAACGGGGGAGGTGCGGGGCGTAGGTGCTTCACAGAAGTAATCCGGACCCTCTGTCGCTTGTTTCCGGCGCGGTGAATCAGCCCGCCATAATATATATTATGTAATAATATATGTGTACGAGGACGACTGTACAGTAGAAAATTCATCTGTGACAATCAGATCTCCCCTCCCCCTACGCGTGCAGCTTATAGTAATATCGCGCGAATTACTCAACTCCATATTATTATAATATATATGGAGACTGTCGTTGCTCTCCGAAAACGCTTTTTACACTCGCCATCTTTTTGAGACGTCGTAATTTTATATCATATTATTTTTTACGACTACCGCATATAGTATTATGTATCAATATAACGACGCAGTAATAATGACCGTAAACGGATCGAGAGAGAGGGAGTTTCCATCGATTCACGATTTATTATTCCATGTGGTTTTTTCACTCTTCGTTTTGGTGAAATGTGCCCGCGAAATAATTGTGTACCGTACTGTGAGTGTTACGTCATTTTGTACCCAGGTATACGCCTATATTAAAGTATACCTATTGTATAAAATGTTTCTGCGCAGGCACGTGGTTTTGAAAATCCTTAATACAATCAATTAATAGTCTAAAGACAATGTCTAATTTACATACATTTGTTAGTCATAGAAATTCATAGTAAACGAGTGTCTTTTTTTATTACTCATATTATGCACACAAAATGTATACTGTACAATGCCCACTACATTTGAATGTTTTATTCTTCTATAATGTCTTTGTCATTCACATTTTTGGCATTGTTCGAAATGTACGTAATACCAAATCACCCAAGCATAAGTATTGTGTACCTATACCATGGAGAGTAAGTCGACCAGTTTTTGCCCAAAATTCATGTCCAAAGTGTATAATAATATATTACGCTTTTAAATCGCTCATGTGGACTGCAGTTATTTCAGTATTGAGATTTAATGATAAACTACTAGCTATATAATATATACAAGTCATAAAGTAAGTATAAATTATTACATTTATAACAATTTATTCAACAAATCGTTTAAATAATTGTTCGGTCGAATTCTGTATAGGGTACACCCTGTATATAACGGGCATCGACCACTGTGTGATATTCAATATTTCGCAGAATACTTTAGGTTGGCGTTCTGCCGGAGAAAATCAAAACCAAAACCAAAAACTCGGTGGTCGGTATTCGCTTCTGGATGGACTTCCGCTGCATTGTAATAATCATGCGGGTTCCGATGTATGTAAAAATACCATTGCCGGATGGGAGGCACGAGAATGTCCGAATACATGGAACGATCCACGTTAATATTTTCAAATATTACCGAATGTTTGTGCTCTACCAGCCCGAACAACAGATATTATTATAATATGTAATTTTTTTTTAATTTTAATCTACGACGATGCATATCCGATTCAAAATTCTAACACATTAGGCGTTGGGTGTTTTTAATATTTTTTTATTTTATATATTCATGTCGCGTTATTGTTGGGCTTAGGAGTTGTCAAACCTCCTCCGCGTACCTATGCTCGCACCTAACATGCCCACGCTCTTGGAATAAAAATAATTTTAGGGCGTAGAGAAACTGACGGGTCTCGTAACGTTGTTATCATATTATTAGAACTTAATTCATACTTATGCGAGAAATGGATTTCTATACAACGCATATTTTCAATAAAGAATTATCTTGGGCTGACAGATACTACATTATATTATTAGATAAAAAGCACACACAAAATAATAATATAATGTATGTTGCGAAACTTTGATAATTCGTTATAAATTATTTTTTCGTTCGAAAATAATCTTGTCGGATTCTCGAAAGTGAGTCTTTATATAAACATCTTTTATACAGTGTTGATTCACCAAGCATGCTCACCCTATTTATTTTCTTTAATATTGCAGTTAATGAAAATCTGATTTTTTAAATTTTTAAATATACTATAAGACCATATTTTCGAATTCCTGAGATCCTAACTTCTGTTTTTCAAATGAGAACACCAGTGTTCAACTATAAATTATACAGTAGATCATTTTTCTGACATTTTTAACGTAACAAAATCAAAAGTCAAACTATTAGTTTTGGAGTTCTCCAGGACACTCCGTAAGTAGTTCATAAAAACTCAAGAATTTAAAAATATTGTCTTTGAGTATATTTAAAAATTTTAAAAATCGGAATTTGAGTATATTCACTATTAATGGAAAAATGTGCTTGGTGAATCACTCTGCTGTACCTATATGAATATTAAAAGTTGTGTAGAATATTATTGCACTGCTGTACTAAGAACTTTGTATTAAATGTATAATTTTGGTTAATATTTGTATTATTATCAATTTTCATACATTCCAATATTTCTATAATTCTACAATATTTATGGTATTTATAATTAACTCAGATCATCATCATCATTTTAGGGATATATATATATATGTTTTAAATGTAAATTATGATATTCTTTATTCCTTTTCATTTTACAAAAACTCTAGTCGACATTCCAGAAGCTCGTGCAGTGCAGAATTTTGAATAATCCAGTCAGATTTGTTTCCCGGTGCCCTATTTATTTTCGCCAACAACAAATGCACTATTGGCCATTAGGAGATTAAACGACACGGAACCAAAGGTTATTTTGAAAACGACGGTATGCGACTTTACGGCAATATAACATTACAATATATAGGTCGCGGTGGATTTTCATTTTTCCTCGACGACGTTTTACATTATACACAGGTAGGTACGATTGTAGTGGTAAAAATATTCCACGGGCTCGTGAGCACACCCAGACCGACAGACGCCCTAATAACTGACTCGTGCGGCATTCACTATTACACTATTATTCGCTATTGTTCGTTGATTAGTGACGCTCAGAACGTTTCCGATTGTGTATGTATTTTAATATTATACAACGTACTTAATACACGTACAATATAATAATCGTTTCGAAGGAGTGTTTATTTTTTTAATAATAATAATAATAATAATAATAATAATAACAGCAAGAAAACTATAAGATAAAAGGCTTGGGAGGGGTGGGCAGCAGCAGGTCTATACACTGTCTGTGCGGCGTTGTCGTGAAATGGAACTACGCCCATAACCACTAAATCAATTCGGTCGGGAGAAGGTCCACCTCGGCTAACAATAATTATTGTCGAGCCATGTGCTGGCTAGGCATCATAGCTGGTATAGGTACTCGGAATGCATTATTTATCATGAGGACGTGCGCGCACACACGCTTGTGTATGGTATTGACGGTATTGTAATTAATATCGGACAATTAACAATATCTGCCCATCTCTACACACACGCGCGCGCGGCCGACCCGGTGACCCGTCGCTGCCGCGGTTCACGATGGGCCACGGACGGACGAGGCGGGTCGGCATTCTCGGGGGAACGTGGACGACGATATTGTACTATTATAATATTATTACCATCGTGGTTGTCCGGAGCATAGGGGAGAAACACAATTTTCATTACCCATCACACGTGAACAGCGCACGAATACAGGTGGGTCGGCAGTTCGGCACCCACATGGGCGGCACCGATCGCAGTCGGATGCGTCTTGAACAAACATCACGTGGATGTGGTGGTATTATAATGGTATGATAAAATATATATTGTATATTATAATAACATAATATAATATTATTATTATTATTAATACTGTTGCTGTTGCTGTTGTGTCGGTGTGGTAAATATTAATTGATATCGCCCAGGAAGTGTATAAGAACATTTTTCTCCAGACAATAACCAATTGGATGGCTCCGAACTTCATCTTTAATCGAATTTATAGCGATCGCTAGTTCGGATACCATACCTATAGGTATATAATCCCTCTAAACACATAGTGTCTGCTCCGAAAAGTTTGACTACGCGAGTGTAGTCAACACAACATAATAATATACATTATTATTATTGTATAAAAACTACAAACTTAATCTTAATTAGATTTTTATCTATAATTAGATTTAATGACGTTATTATGGTATATCATATTATCCATATTCCGCAGGGTATTATACAATAGTAAATTGTTTTAAAACTTTTTTTTTTTTTTTCATTTCACTTGTACACATACGCACTTCGGCCGGGTCGCGGGTGGGAGGGCCAACGATAAATACCTTAAATGGCATAATATCCGAATGCATATTATAATGTGCACATCTTCAAAGTTTATTTGGGCAATATATTACAGTTATTCGTGCACGCAAAGCTTGTATAATATGTGTACGAGCAGCTGCAAGAAACTGAGAACGAAAATTAATACTAATACTAATAGCTAATGTACGTTTGGTAATTTAAATATAAATAGATGGTATAATAAAACTATAAACTTTAAATTAGTTGGTTAACGAGTAAATGCGTCGTGTACACGTTGAAACGATTCGGCGTAAATGAAATGTGTAACTTCGCTTGCTTTTTATTATTTTTTTTTTATTAAAACGAGTTAATAAAACGTGATAGTAGTCGTGAGATTGGACGGGGGGAAAGACCTCTATTAAAAATTTAATTTCTACAATTTATTAACGCGTACGATTGAAATAACAAAATCCTTTTCAACGCCATTATAACAGAGTCGAATCGGATACGATTGTTTTTCGATTGTCTCTGTAATAGATTATACGTACCGATTTTCCAATACTATTATTACTTATGAGCTCATAACTTCTGATCCAATTTTTTTCCCCCCGAATGTATTAAATTGATTTTCGTCCGAAATCGATTGCCGCGGGTACCAAAATATGTAACCCGGCGACGGTTGCACGCGCTTACCCATATCTACCGGCGTGGCAGGATACGTGTTTTAGAAATCTGTTTTCAGAAGCAACTTACGACACGATATGGTGTTTTGCAGGTGGCAGCAGAGGCGCCTATATATTATATACCTATACAATACATAATAGTCTCCCTAAACTCGATAATAATAATTATTACGGTAGGAAGTATCCCGGACCGAAGGCGGGGGCCGGGGTAGAGCACGTGAACTTTGTCTGCCGGCTTTTGTTCGGGACGATTCGCCCGGTGTTAACGCCCGTCCCTTCTTATTTATTACACACACACATATATATATATATATTATATATATATATATATGTATGTAGGTATGTATATAGGTGTATATATAATAGATATACAGTATATAGACGGTCGGACTCGGTGGGGCCAGGAAATGCGCTTTGAACCTCACCTCGTCCACAGCCGCCGCCCAAAACCTAGTGTTTCCTCCTCCTCGCAGTCTTCCCCCCCCCACTCTCTCTCTCTCTCTCTTACCCCGAGACCCTGCAGCACCTCCCGTCTGTTCGCTATATATACATTATGCTCGAGACCCCCGTCCATCCGACCGCGACGGAGCCGTGTAATAATATAACGAAAGCCGATTGTAAACTACTACTACTACTACTACTACTACTACCACCGCCGCCACCACCACTACTACTACTGCTAAGGGCAGACGGCGATAAGAAGCGGTAGGTAAAGTTCTATTATCACCGGTCCGCCGAAAAAGGTAAGTTGTAAATTGTAAACCCACCTATAATATTATATATCTGGTATAGCCCACCCACACGATATGAATACACGACGCGGGTATTTTGGGCAAACGGCCGCGACGTGATTTTAACACGATCGCCAATATTGTTATTATATTAACATTATTGCCGCCGAAATTTGAACGACAATAGGATATTAGTCTGAACGCGAGCTGCACGACGTACACACTTTGTGTACATTTTTTAAATCGGTCGAACATTTACTGAAATTTACTCGGATATAAAACCGTTCTCAAAGGTTAATACAGAAAAAGCCGGTCGAATAACAATTACTTTTAATTAACTGTAAATATACAACAACTTTACAGTAAGGTTTTGTGTTACGGTCGAACACGCACACGGCATAAATGTAACGCGTTGACCGTTTTTTTTCCTATTTATTTGCACAGGCTAATCACGAAACTATTAAATTGCACGGTTTAGAGGGCAGTTTAAAATATATAACATTATAACGACTTAACACAATATCGTAATCATAATAATACTAATAAAATATTGTACGCACGGTAAAGTACTAAAATAATTATTACTATG
The DNA here is from genome assembly GCF_001856785.1 of Myzus persicae. Taxonomy (NCBI): domain Eukaryota; kingdom Metazoa; phylum Arthropoda; class Insecta; order Hemiptera; family Aphididae; genus Myzus; species Myzus persicae. The sequence goes on along the minus strand of NW_019102994.1, from coordinate 303,430 downwards.
ACTCGTAGTTTCGCTTCGTGCGATGTCTATAATAAAATTATGAAGTGCACATTGGTGGTGCCCGATCCGATCAATATAGAATAATAATATAATAGTCCGACTACTGCTGAAACATGCATGCCAAACGATTCCACCGACGAATGGTGGAAAAAAAAGTCCCGGAAATAAGCCTCGATAAAAAACGTCCCACGCTGTAGGAAAAAGTCAATTAATCGAAAATGTCTACAATAATAAAATAATCAATACAATATTAGCTATACCTATATGATTATTATAATAACTCATATTTTACCACTCGAATGTCATCATTGCAAATGAAATTCGCATCAAATAGGGACTACCGGAGACCTCATAATTATGAATTGCAATGATATGAGAAACCCACTCCCGAGACGTTCAAAAAATTAATCAATTTCATCAACAAAACAGAACTGCGCCTGCTCCATCTCATTTAAAATCATTAGGGGCCTAGGAAAACAATGTACACATATAAATTTCAGTAGTAACTAAAACTAGTAACTAGTATTCAGTAGTAACTAAAACGCAATTTAATGCAATTTAATCTAATGTAAATTCTCTCCTTGGCCAGTGTAAACAAAAAAACGTGAACCTCGAACGATTAATGAAAAAGGAAAATACCATATTTTAATCACAACTCTTTCTTATGTGACGACTTACTGAACTTTTTTCCAGACTTTTTTTCCTATTGTGGGACTTCTTATCCGATCACTCTACCGACATGGCCAAGGTGGTACGGTGGTATGGTTAGCGTACGGTAAGCGTATTGCCATTATAATAATTATTATGTAGGTCCGCACGTCATGATTAACGAATGGGTCTCTCTCGTTTTTCTTGTATTTTTCACCGTCCGATAGAATAGGATTGCTCTCTGTGACTTTTCTCGCTGTCCTCGTCACACACACACACACACACACACACACACACACACACACACACACAATATAGGTATAGGCAGTGTTGTATATTATTGTTACTGCGTAAGCGTTTTAATGATAATTTATAAATAACCACCGTATTATAATGCGTAAACATTCCAACGGAATCGGTCGTCGTCGTCTCCTCGGTTTTGCGGTCATATTATAACAATATTATCGCCGCTGTATCGTTTTGTGCGGAAGGTGTATCGGATGTACCTACTATGACACCGAACAACACTCACGCGTAGCATTATGGGTAGGCCGTGTCGAGTTAGGTATACTTGTGTGATGTACGACCGAATACTGGCAGTGAACCGTATATACGACGGGTTCCAATCCATCGCAGAGTAGGTATATCATTATTAGCTTATAATATTATATTATGTTACGTATTATTATCATATTATGCCTACCGATGTACAATAATTATTGTACCTTAACTGGCGAGCATGGAGTTCAGGATCGACGGCGACCGCAGCCCAATATTATGCGAAGCTCTAGTGTTACAGATTATATACGATTACCGCAAAACCATTTTCGATCTAATGAGATCGTCTCGCTGGGTAGTCGTACATTATGACCGTGTTCACTGGTTAAACGCATTTATTTTTTTTACTAGACCACATTATCTATACACACACACTCACACATATATATAAAATATATCATTACATATAGTGTGCATTATACAACATACACGTGCCCCGAGGCAATAAAATGTTGTACGTCGACTACGACTCCAGTCGAAAATTGGGAGAATTTTTAATACGGTAGGTATTTGTTGTAAAAGTTGTAATAACTATAATAGTTGATTACTATTATACCGACGTGTAGTTCTTTTTACGTGTAATAATTTTCCGTATACCTACCTAGCTATGTTAAGCATGCGATACGGTTGTAGAATGTTAAAATTTATATTTTATGATCATTTGCATTGAACGTTTTAAAAAACGAGAGACGTAAACTGTTTTACTTATGAACTATAAAAAGACTATAGTTGGAGTAGAAAGCAAAACAAATTATTAACGTTCAAATCATAACGGTGTTGTTTGTTGAGACGGACTACCAAAAAGTCCAAGGTAAAAGTGCCTGAGTTAAAAAGTCCGAGGTAAAAAAGTCCATACCTTTGTATAATTAAGTAGAAAGAAAAATATTTACTCAAATTAATTCATAAAATAAAATAAAGTATTATACTGATGTGTTGAACAATTAACGACCCAATTAGTAATAATATTATAAATTTGGAAAAAAAATGATTTATCTTCAGAAATTAATTTGGAACTTCCTAATTTTGGAGGTACAAAATATAATCAATATTAATAATTTTCGTCCATTTTGCCTCCAGACACATTTAATTTTGTAACACAAAAAAACGACAATGTTGCCTGTGATCACTGCACAATTAATAACACATTGTATGAATAATTCTGGAATATTAGGTTTAGTCACTGAGTTTGCCACAGCCATACAACTATTATATGGACAGTCATCCAGAAAATTAGATGCGAAGTATGAGCACATAGAATTAGATTAGTTGTCAACAACACGGGTGAACAAAACGAGCGGAGCAATGAATAATATTATATTGATTTTACAACAGTGTGTTTTCTTATACTTATGTCTCTAGACACTTTTTCTAAAAAAAGCTCCAATCGTCAACTTTTAAGAAGATTTCTGGAAGTAAATTGTATCTAGTAAAAGACTTTGAAAGGATCAAAAGGAGAAATTTTCCAAAACTTTTTAAAAAAATTGAAAAAAAGATAATTTTAATATTGTCACTAAAATAATTATTTGGTAACTGCATGATTAAGTAAAAGTTCGACTTTTTCTGCTCAGAATCAAATTTTATAGTATATAACGGTTAATGTCTTACCAACGAATTCTAATTCTACACAGTGACCTACTCAATGACTAAACGATGTTAATAAGATAAAACTGCAGCATTTACTTACTTTCCTGCTTTCTAATTATTATAGTATACGTTTAAGATTATTAAATTATTAAAAACTATTGTAACTTTTTTAAATCTAAATATACATTTTAAATACTTTTCAAAAGCATTTAGAGTACTCGATTTCTTATGCTTCAGACTTTCTCACAGTATTTCGTTTGTTGTTGACCAATTTATAATACAATCTGCAGAAGTTACTAGAATATAAAACGGCAAGTTGTAACAATGGCATACATATTATGATATAAGTTATTTTATAACATCGTATTGAACTGATTAAAAATTACAACTAGTTTTCAATGTTTCCATGCGATGACGCAATACGACGGAGTAATGCAAATTTTAAATATATTGATTGTACCATAATTATTTCGGATAACTGTCGTAGTTCAACGGAAACTTGTTCAGTTTAAAATATAATAATATTATTAGCATATTGTAATAACCGTAAAATTAGGAATATTGTATGTTATAAAACTATATGTCAGATGATAGCCGTAGCGAAAAGGCCTAAAGTCGTTGCTTTATCTCAAACATGTCTGTTATAGCTAATGATAAATGCATAATGTTTGACCTCAATACGTTACATTAAGGGAATTGTGACATAAATAATAACGATCTTATCAATAAAAATATAGTGCGATTTAGCGATCAATGAACTTATGTACACACGTGGGCATAATGTTTCTGTCCTAACAAGTATAATAACAGGCCCGCGGTCATTACGTAGACAAAAATCAAAGAAATCCGATTGACAAAAGCTGAACAATAATAATAATAATAATAATAATAATAACGAGTTTAACGAATTTAAGGAATGTGAACGATTTTTTACAAATGACACGACCATTAGGACGAGGTGTTTTTTTTCCCGCATGGCATTCATTTATTGCGGTGGCAGAGACAACTCCATGATATTCGTCGCCCACAATAGGAATATTCATGAGGGCACCTGAGCCGGGCCAGCCGAGAAAAAATTAATATTAAGAAAAAAAATCATTCTGCTCGCAGCTCCACATTATAATACCTATTCCGGCGTTTCGTCGTCGCGTCACTCACGTTTTTCTCGTCCGATTTAATAGTAATTTTTATTTTTTCATCTCACAATGGCCCGGGGTATGCACGGTTATGATTGTAGGTGAGGAGAGGAGGAGGAGGAGGAGGAGTGGCGGCGGCGAGAGGCATCCGTGTGGCTTTTTAAATAACGAAATAGTAATAACAACAACAATAATAATAATAATAATAATAATAATAACTCGACGGCAAATAGGCCGGTGCTGATGCTGTTCCAGCACGGTCTCTGCTAATGAGCTGTTAAGAGCGTTTAGGAGCGGTTTCGTCTGATGGCAATACATCAAATAAATGAGACAACCGGCAGGCTAGTGGGCCGGACAGCCACTGCCGCCGCCGCCATACACACAAAGAGCCTGTGTATAAATGTAATATAATAATATAATATAAAATTGCTGTATATTATAATGTACTATATATATATAGGTATTACAAGAACGACTCAAAATTGGTAGTACGAATGCGATCTACGATAATGTTCTTGTCAGATGACGGTTTATACTATTACAGAGCATATATATATATATATATAATATAAGAGAACACTATATAAGAAGTACCACAAAATATATTCCAAACACAACGACGATGACGACTACGACTAAACGGCCCCGGAGCGTAGGAGGTCGTCTGGACGCGAAGACGGCCCAGCAGCAGTAGACCGTCCAAAAAACAGTAATGTAATATCGCCGGACAATATTGTTGTATATTATTTTAACATCTCCCAAAAAAAAAAAAAAAAACTGGTTATTTATCTATACATTTATTTTTAACGTTTTGAATAATATGAACGCAACGATTTATATGCGAATATTCAAAGGTGTCAGACAAGAGCGTATATACAATAATGTACATGTGCGCGTGTACGTCGACGTGTATTATTATTGTTATATGCGCCGGTCTTCCCTGCCAGTGGATCATTGAAAATGTAAATAAAAACACAATTGCCAATTGAAATTCATTTCGTCGAATTTACATAAATTGTCGAAAGAATAGGTAACAAATCAAGAATACCGCTGCAGTTATATCATATTATTATATTGTTCGAATTTAAATAAACTTCATTCAATTATTTCGAAATAAATTTGAATTCCATTCAATTAAAAAAAAAACACACACAACCGCCGCCATACCACCTAAAATATTCGTGTCTCTACGACATGTGTTTGAAACAGTGTACCCATGTAATACGTATATGTATATAATATGTCGTTGCGTGCGTGCCCGCGTGTGCGTGTATTTACTGCTGTAAACGCAACTCTATCTCGACACAAACTTTCCGACGCTTTTCTTCGCTAAGAAAATAAAGTTGCCGACGATTTTATCAAGACAACTTGTTTTTATCACAAGAACACAAACGTATACTGCACGAATTTGTTCGACATTGAGATGTGTTAAAAGTTTCGAGACAATTTTATCGCCTCTGTGTGTGTGTGTACTCGCGTAAACGCAATTATTGTCCTAGGTACTTTAACCACGTACGCGTATATATATATATATAAGGAGGAGGGGGGGGGGCACGTCATAATACGGTCGCAATCGAAATCGTCTAAATTGTCGCGTACAAATTAAACGGTTGTACAATACGATCGACTCCTGCTGCAAGTGTGTGTGTGTGTGTTACGTTATATTGTATTCGGTCGACACAATAATATTCCGTGGGGAAGATCTAACGGTTAAACATATCCTCCTATACTGTCGAAACTACGCAGACACAAGAACAGCCTTAGGTATTCCTGAGCATCTATATGAAGCACTTGGATCCGATCACGAAAGTAATATCAAAATCATAAAGTTTCTTAAAATTACTAAACTGTATACCTACCTCATCTGATATTTGTATTTTATATGTTATATTCACATACTTTAACGCTTAACCTATGTAAATAACTATCATTGTATTTAATATGTATAATTCCCTCTAGCACATAAGTTAATCTTTACATTGTGCAACATGCCAATAACCTTAGTTGTTGCGGCTTAAATTAATAAAAAAAATATATTCCGTGACGCGTGCAACGACCTTTGGACTTTTGGGCTATGAAATCGTTAATTTCACTACTGTTGTTCAAAAAATGTATTTCGGTCGCATTCGCAGTGCCTATGCCGACGTTTTAATATTATATCGTATTTTATTGCGGGCATGGCGATGCTGCAGGCTTCAGCAGCAGTTGTACATTGCGCACGTCCGACCGGCAGAGATCCTTTGAGGCGGTTCGGTACAATGCTGCGGTGTGGTTATTACCAGCTGTATGTATGCGGTATACGTGTGAGCACTATTATAATAATATATGTAAAAACATATTTCACCTTTACTACAATATCGGCGTCGGTGCGGACGTGGCGGTGGCGCTTGTTCTCGCATGAACTGCCGAGGTACTTTTTCTTAAATAATAAAATAAAAAATATAAACCGTCGCCTTTGTGCAAGTAGGTACACGCGGATGAATAGAACAGACCGCAAAACGCTCTCGAATAAATGACTCGGTAAAAAGTGCTCGCGAGAGTATGAAAATGTTTCGAAGGAATATACGCAGCACAGGGCGGCGGCGGCGGCCGCACGGAATAAAAACGATTAATACGTCGTAAGACCCGAGCACTTTGCTTGTGTAATAACGATCGTAAAAAAAAAAAAAAAAATGAAAAACATGTATACGAACGCGTTATGTAATATCAACATCATATATATATATATATATATACTCATCCTGGGCCTTGTTTAATGGACCATAAAATCGCGAACGGTCGATTCCTGCCTTTTAGCACGAAATCCCGGGCGACCAATAACGCGGGAGCTCTCCGATAATAGAGAAATATGATAAAAAAAAACCTCAGGGCTCCCTAAGCTTTTTTATGCGATCAGTTGACTCTTTCCCTCAGATAACGATTGTCGTTTACAGTGTTATTTTATTTTGCGTTTTAAATCCAAATATTATATTATATAAGCCGACGATTTTTACTATTGGCCGAAATCAATCGTCGCCGCAGCGCATATTATAATATATATCATCATTCCATATCATCATCCTATGATATTAATACGTATTATTATAAATTATAATATATATGATTTATGACGACGACCCGAGAGTGTCGCTCAGGACGTGTCCGGATATATGTATTATTTTTTTGTGATTATTATTATTATCATTATTAATAGCTGCTCCCGTGCACATTATTATTAACCGGTCGTTGGTGTCAGCGGCCCCCGGAGCGAACGTGTTCGTCTTAAACGCACCGTAAAATATATGTGTACATTATTCACTTTGACGAAAAATACGTTTCACTGGCTAGTTTATTATTAATTGCACAACATACCTTTAACGCTGAAAGAAGGTATCGTAAGCCTACGATAATATCATCTTTGTTCCTTGTCTTAGCTCAGCTAGTCACACCTTATTTCCGTGGTGAGATTATCTCACTGAGGTACATATTAAATGTTTAATAGGTATGAGTTTCAAATGGATCAGAAAAAGTGTGATTGAGTTGGATTCAAAAAAGTGTACAATCAGATATTGATATTCGAGGAATAATAGGGGTGTGACGAGTGCGTGTGACTTTTAAAAAAAAAAAAACAATAACATTAACAATTCATCAAACATAAATACCGAATATTGTTTCGTAGAAATCCACCCATTTCCGCTGAAGCGTATCATAACCAATTAATAGTTTTATTATACTTTGAATTTATAGGTGTATACTTATTTAATGACAATCGCAGAGCACTTCAACAAACATGTACGTAGCAATATATCATTATAATAACTATCGTATTTATTGTGTTTTCAAAAGTTAATCAAAAATAAATTTAACAATGGAACTCGTTTTTTTAATTTAATGAAGATATTAGTTTCATCGGTTTATTGTTTAAGAGATTCCTTCATTATTATCCATCATGGCGGTTCGAAGAAAATACCATATTATTCCAGTCGACTCCCATAAAACAGTTGAAAAACAACGTCAACCATATTATATTGGTTCCAGTAATATTATACGCAAATCGGTTTGGAATCAATTAGGTTTGGACTACAGGTTTTCGTTGATTTCAGCAGAGACAGTGTCAGACAGTCTGCACACGCAATGCAATTCAATTATTATACCCATTGAGTTACATTAATAACCGAATAATTCTGAAATTTAATAATAATATATGCTGTAGCGACCAACGTAATTTTTTTTCTCGTCGCGTACGACCGGAAATCATATTGTTGGGTACTTATTGGCCACGACGCGTTTATGGTAATTCACTTTTTTTTTTGTATTTCAATTTGTAGACGTGCTCCCATATAATAATAATAATAATAATAATAATAATAATATATTGACGGTATATTCTATATACGCGTTTGTTAATTATTTTTTTCCCCTGTCATCAATCAAACAAGTCGTCGTGGCCCGGTGGACGTCTAGGCGTTTAGTACTCATAAACGTATCATTAATCAGTCATCCCGTCAATTTGCCATCAGTGACTATGGATCAGCTACCCGAGACATAACCTATACGACTGCATTTTATACCACAACCCAAGTTCAACGTCGAGGACGTACGATCCTCGTGATGATAGTACCTACGAGCTCATAAATGTTATGTTTCGTCGACGGTAGGTACCACACACTTCGCTTAGTCCGACTACGCATCGTCCTGGCACGATTTACATTTCACAGCTATAAATGTAGCTGGTACAGGTACCTAATATATTGTGTGTCCGTCGTAATAATAATTACAAATCTCAATAATAATGTGTACACAAATCGCTGGAACATTTGCGAATTATAATGAAACATATCAATACAAATAAAACGTGTGAGCAAACTCACAATTGAATATAATACGGACGTACAGGTATGAAGTGTATAAGGTAATATACTTGTCATGGTCCTCGGGCCAAAAAAAGCAATATGTATTACCATGCTTGTAATATTCGTTTTATAACAAGAAATTTACATTATAAGTTTGAGTGGCATGATTAAAACCAATTTATCGGCGTTGTATTATTTTAACATGCATACCTATAAAAGAGGGAAAATATCGTGAGAAAAGTACAGTCCACTAAATGTAAAATGTATATACACCTACCTGCCTAACCCATGGGTATACATTATAATTTTTTTTTATTCCAACGGATAACACGTAATCCATAAATAAAATATGGATATACCAATACGTACTACGAAAACTCTAACTACATAAAGGTACGAGACATTTTAGATTCTAAGCGGAACAATGAATGTATTGATTTTACAATTATTATATTATTGTGCTGTTGTTTTTTGTGCCAGTCACCACCTTTTGGAGCAATAAATGTTCTTAGATCTTCAACTTTGATGGTGGTTTCTGGTAACGGATATGTTCCGTCTAGTTGGTGTTTTAGGTGGTCATGAGCAAATTCCCCCAATAATAATAATAATAATAATAATATTAATAATGGGGAAAAACGAAGACAAATAATAACACTGATATTTATGTATAAGCAAAACCAGATTTTGATAAAACCGAATTTGTTTTTGTTGTTGGATTGATAACAAAATGACTTTAAAGACTTCCTTTGACCAATCGTCACTTATATTAACATTTTCTAGACACGAAATACATTTCAAAATATGTTGGGCATTTTTGTGCTATTCATATGTATTTGAAATTATTGTCTTTTTTATTTTGATTTTTGTATAGTAAAATGTTTATTTGTCAGTAAAATAACTCGATCGCCTAATACAAAGTTCCTATATAATAACTGGCTCTTATAGAAATAAAAAATACTAAAAATACATAGTATGCACAATTATTGATTTTTTCATAGACATTTCTTGTAAAAATGTCGACTAATTTCAATATTTAAACGAATATTATATTGTTTTAATAGCATAAATATTGTTCGTGGAAACTTGAAACTTTATACACAATTAAATTTTTAAAATATTTAGATTAGTTTTAAATTATTTGTACCACGAACCTATTCAAACTGCTCTACGTTAATAATCATTAGTAATATTATATTATAAAATAATGTTATTTTAATTATTTTATAATAAATGCGATTTGTTTTTATTAAAAATTAGTTCAACCTACCGCGATACTAATAGAAAAATAAAATACTAAAAGCAATATACATTTATTATAAGATATCCATAGAGGTATTTATGTAGTCTGACAGACCATCTTCTTTCTGAATCGTTTTTCATCGCATACAATGATTTATCATTGAATTTAAATTTAACTAATCTATTACAGTGACCTATTCAATGAGAATAGATACCACTCGACACTTACTTTATACAGCAGAGTACGTTCTCTGGTGTCGTATTTTATTATTGATTACTGTAATGAAAAGGGCAATATTTAGTTTCACAATTATTTGGTTATGGATATTTTTTTTTTTTAAATACCAATTACTGATGTCTATCATATTAAACAATATTTACATAAGAAATAATATTATCATCATTGACTTTTTGTTTCTAAGAATTTTGGTTGGGTAGGTATATATTTTATTTAAATAATATAAAAATTAAAATAATTGCATTGTACCTCGGGCACAATGATGAATATCTGAATAAAAATGTTTATAATCGAGTTTCGAGGGAACGCTCAAATTTATCACGTGTCATCTCGGTTTTTTTTTCATTTTATTCATACTCCATCACAATGACAATGTCATATTTTACACAAGCAACAACCCTTTAAACAATTGATAATAATATTTATGTCTTCATCAACCGGTGACGCAGTGTCGGGGTGGGTACATGTGTATACCTATCGTGTGCGAGTGTGTGCATCACAATTATTATTTTAATATCGTGTCGGTGACGACTAGAGTGCATTATGAAAAACATCTTTCGGTGGACATCCGGCAGTCAGACCACGCGGTTAAGTGTTTTTTCTTTTTTCCATTCCGATTATTTTTACACGAAAACACGTGGAAGCGAGCAGCGAGAGCGTAGGACACGAAAATAATAATAATAATAATAATAATAATAATAGTACAAAACAAAACAACGAAAAAAAATTGTCGCATTTGAATACAATGTACGATTGATGTGTTTATAATAGAGTCGCGTGGTTGACGGACGCATTCGTATATTATAAGGATTACGTATTCAAGGCTCGTTGTCACAGAGCGGCGCACAGGGCACACTGTAAGGGGTTCCAGACACGACAACCGCGGCGCATTGTTCTTATATATATTTATTTTTTCTTCCTTCCTTCCTTCGTCCTTTGCGCGTCTCCTATTCCTCAGCCCACCGCCACGACTCCTTTATCGCGAACGGGGGTGCGGCGGCGGTGGCGGCGAGGTCCCCGCGGACCCGGAGTACCTCGCCGCCGCCGCCGCCAGCACCACCGCCGCTGCCATAGAAGGCTGGAGATTTTAAAATTGTTTGTTTTATTATTCCGACAACAGAACGCGATAAATACAATTTGAGACAAACGCCGCACACACACAATGCACCTCGTGCATGGCAGAACGGGACACGCTCGGACAAAAGCGATATAATAATAATAATATTATATAATTATTATTATTATTATTATTATTATTATTATTATGGCAGGGTTTACAGACGACGTGATGCTGAGCTAGCTATACATATATGTCATGTTATCGTATCGATAGAATATAGTATCGTAGTAATAATAAAACGCATAACGCGTACGCGCACAAGTGAATAGACGCCGAGAATGGGCTGCTTTTCGACCGCAATAAATTATTGTTATAGACGAAAATTGTCGGCATAAACGACATTAACGACGACGACGACGAAAAGAACGCGTGTCAAACGCAATCATAATATATGTATACTTTTTATCAAACGAGAAATCGCTCGGGGCACTAGGATCTCGTATAACCGCGGGGGAATTTCGAGTGAGATGATGATAAAATAATAACATAATAATATTATACCGAAAAAGCAGCTTATGTACACCAAACAGATCTGAAGACAATAATTATTATTCGATGATTATCGTTTCCTATTGTATACGAATCTATTGATAACAATCTGACTTCGTCATCGTACAAAAACAATATTATTATAACACGCCTTTAAAGCCTGCAAGAAATAAAAATAATATTTTAATTTGGAGAGTTACATCATGAGAACCGCGATTGTTTGGTTTAGAGTTTGGGTGTATTCTATTATTATTATTATTATTATTATTATTATTATTATTATCATTATTATTTATTTTTCTGTTGCACGGAAAAATGTTTGCGTGGTGTTCTTGTGGTGTTTCTTTTTTGCCGTGACAGAAAATGTTATTATGTAACATTATTTTCGTTTAGATATAAAATTCGTACAATAAAATAAAATAAGATTTAAAATAAGTTCGTTTAAAATTGGTACATAAAAAAACACATAATAAACCTTGAGTCCCAACATGGAACGTATACATATGCGAATCATGAGACATTTTTTTTATTATTTTTTTTTTAAGCATTATTGTAGAACAGGTCGAACTAAACTCAGACGCTCGCAGTGAGCAGTCAATGTAATTACCAATTTCATGAAACTTATATTACACTTTTAATGCATTTGATGAGTGGTAAGACCAGAGTAAATAAGACGAGGGCGTGGGAGAAAAAGAAGATTATATATTTATATCGTGACTTATGTGCTTAACGAAAATGATTCAATCAATATCGTCGACATTTTTCAATATAATATGCCATCACCGGCTTCGACAAAAGAAGATAACGTATTACAGTAATTTTCTAGTAAAACGCTTCTTATTATAGCAATAAGAACCCTCAGGGTCATGTTAAATATCATTTTTGGTATTCGAACTCACAGAAACATTAATTCTCCATCTCTTAAATCGTTTAAATGTATATCAGTATACCATATACTTTTTTTCTACAGATTAAATCTTTTGCATCTACAATTGGTTATAATATTTTGTTGTAGGTACCTATATTAATTATATTAGATCTACCTGTTTAAGGCGACAAAATTAGATTAAATTATAAATAAACCTAAAAATAATACAGAAAACCGAACGGTAGATGGCCAGAAACTACACACCTATTAAAATATTATTCGTTAAATATAATATAATATATAGGTTATAAATATAATTTAAAATACAGTACTTATTGATTATTCTCTTTAAAATATATGTAACGCTGTCAAATGAAAGAAACTAGAATTTTTTTAGTTAGATAGTGAGTATTAGGTAGTTTAGCGATCTACAGGGCAATTTGATAATTATTGAATGTGAATTACAACCTGTGAAAACCTTTAAAATTTTTATTTAAAACCAATATTGTTTCTGTATTTCTCAAACTACCTAAAAAAGTAATTGTATATAATTAAAATGTTTTTAACTAAACATATTAACCTACCGAATACCTAGTTCGGCAATACCTATACCTTTTTCTTATTTAACTAACCTAACCTAACCAAAAAAGTGAAAAACAATAAGTAGGTAACAACAATAATTTGTATAAGGTTAGATTAGATTTTGTATAATTTTATTAACTAAGACTATACCTGCAGTCTAAGATTGTTGACTCTTTTCTCCGTGTCCGTATCAAAAAAAAAAAACTTAATATAAAAAGGTAAGCAAATATTGATATTAAAAATAATTGCAAAAACAACATTGAATACTTTTAGAATAAAGTACCTACATTTTGTTTTGTACTTTAAAACTTTTTACATAAGTACATAATATTATAGTTTATAATATATTATTAACTGTTACCATAAACCACGACTCATATTATATTTTGCATTTCGCTTTATCTAATGTTTACATGTGAATATGACCAGTATAATAATTTATACTATTATTATGTAACCAATATAATATTATTTATGCGGAATACAAGTGTATTTGCTATAAATTTAACATCTATAGTAGATAAATGGGGTCCTCTTAAAACATAGGTACTTGTATGATTTTATTAAAAACGACATTATACGAACAAATAACAAAATATTATTCAAGGTCTGAGTAAAAATGTCGTTGACACGCTATTTTAAAAACCTCATGTTTAGTACATAATTATGTATAAATTATGTATGTTACAACAGTTGATCTATTTCCCATGTAAATTATTATTGATATCAATAAAATAACGCGAGATTCCGCAACAATTTCCGGTTTATTAGATAATTGATTGCCAATATAATGAATTCCGCAACACATATTAGTATAACGCAATAAATGATAACAATGCTATTTTAATAGCGTTTAAAATATTATGTAACTGATAAAAAGAATTTTAATTTATAAAAATGTGTAAGCCGAGATAAATAGACTTACAAAACGGTGGACGATATTACTATATTATAAATTATATAATAGGCAGACGCTCAATTCACTTGTAGTTTTTAATGTAAAATAAACTAACCATGATTTTACGACTAGCTGGACAAATTAAACAAACCGAAAATCGTTTAAATTCCTATCCCACGCACAATAATAATATAAGACTGTCTGAAACGTAAATGGCATATCAATTATTAGCACAAATTATATTATTACATTATGTTTGACTGTGTGAGTGAGTATTATAATTATAATTATTTAACACTATTTTGAACATAATATTTTGTCATCACATTTTATTATCGCTCGTCTGAGTGCCTACCTACATACCATACGAGACTGACCACTACACCAAAATGCGGTTTAATCGTATGATAAACATTTACCATGTAACATAATATAATATAATCATTATTATTTGTAGTATAATAATGTATCATCGATACTAATTCCATTGTTGCGTGGTATTACGCACAATTAGCCTACTCAAAGCACGTGAACTACCTGTTTATAATATTTGTTTACGAGTGGCATACCTAATTATTTAATTTTGTAAATTGTAACCATTCTGTTGTTTAGATTTTTAGTAGGCACACATATATTAGCTAGTCCGACATTTTTTCCTAGCTCCCTGTATTTTTTTTTTAGCGTAATAATAACAACTTTTTATATTTTTTTTATATTAATATTGATGTACGTAACGTAACCCTACGCTACTGATTAACAAAGACCGACGTAGTGTAGTTAATGATCATCCTGGATTAGAATTATTACATTTACTACGATTATCCACAGAATAAATGGAAAAATCAATTTTTAAATTCATATATTTTGTTGGTATTGATTGGGTCATTGGGATATCAATAATCCCCGATCGTCTGAGTGGTTGTTGTTGCGTTTCGCTGATAGCAAAATGAAAAAAAAATGAAAAAAATGATTTGAAATAATCCCTGGTAAGTTTAAAACCTCATCAACTTATATGACCTCGGGTTTCAGCCGAAACCCATCGAAACGGTGTTCAGATTACCTGTGTGCCTTTCCACGAAACATTAACATGTAAAGCTCTCAGGAATGAGAGCATGCACCCGATATCCAATAAAATATTCGAATTCAATTCCGTTGGTTTTTACTAAACTTGCGGCCGTCGAGTCATATTAACCTGACGTTTTTAACATTATCCAAGTGAAACCAATTTCCCCAACTGTGCAGTAGGTATATGATGTTCTTAAGAAAAATACTATTTCATTGAAATTATGTGATTTTTGGATTCCTGTGCGACGTTCGAGTTGCATTGCAATAATAATCAAGTACCTACCTATCCATTTTCTTTATAATAAAAAGAAAGTGTTAACAGTTCATTTTTTTATTTAAATGCAGATCAATATTTTAAGACACGCACTAATTGCAATCCTAAACATTGATGTAGTACAATAGTGGAAAAATACTGACAAAGAGGATCAACTGGGACGGTAATATTATATTTGTGTACCTACTGAGAGTTATGGCACGCATTAAAATATTATTTTATAACGGATTCCGTGGAATGCTTTGTCTTAACTATAATATTTTCTCACAATAGTATTTTAATTAGTTAGTTTTGACGACAAAATTCCCCTATCAAATCAAAAATATTTGAAAAAAAAATATTTAAATAATCTCTCTAAATCAGTTCTCAAATAGTGTAGGATAATATCGTTGGGGACGATGACTGAGTTAATGATGGGTTATTTTAATTAACGCCTAATAATTACAATACTGCTGCCTCATTCGAAATGAGTAATCGAATTCGTATTAGGTATTTTCGACGCGATCGCGATTATCCCAATTCAGACAGCTGCTGGTGGTGTCTTAATGTTTGGTGAACTTTAATATATTTTAACAATGACGTCGAACGCATGCAAAAGAGGGTGGAGAAAAAAAAACGGTTCCAATGCACACGAGATTTTGCACGACTTTACAACTTTTTGTGTTATAACTTGTTATAAACGCTCGATTTTGTTATTACTTTCAACCAAAGTTTCGGGTTTCTGTAGATAAGATAATCGCTTCGCAAAGTTGGGAGAAAATCATTTGTTTATATTATTATTATTATTTTGATAATCACAACGAGCCGAGGCCTAACTCGACACGTGTGTTGTAGGTACTGCAAGCGCCACCATTTATATACGATTCTCCGAACCCCCCTCATCCGAATAATTAGTCCCCGAGGCATACCGGATATTGTTCCCAGTAAATGGGTAGAGAATAGTTTGAGTCGACATTTTTAAGTTATAGCAGATTTACAAACAATATATTCAGTTCTGTTCCTATATTATATATAGGTATATCTGTTTATGCCGAAATATTTCAGCTAAATTGTTGAGCTGACATTATTTTATAAAATTAACTAATAACGAAATCCGTCGACTATACTGCAGATCATGTCGTTTTATTTAGATATTAGTTCTATAGCTCAATATCGATGAATAAAAATAACTTAAAGTGTTAAAGTACAATATGGTGGTTGTAGTATTTACTTTTTGTGGACACATATATTCAGATAACGTCGTAGTTTTCTATTGTTTCTAATTCTAATACACTTATTGAATTTAATCGATCAAATATTTACGCCATTTCTTAAAAAAAATCCACCGGTTTAATGATTTTTGATAAGCGGTTGTTTATCTGATACACACAATACCGCTAACGCACACGTTAAAAAGTACTAATACATTTTGTTGTTTTATTAAAAGCATTTCAATGCCGTCGTGTCGTTTCAAGACGTTCTAACAATATTCTAAAACTTGAAGCACAAATTATTCCGACTTCGATACAGCTCTGAGTAAAAAATGACGATAAGTCCTATGCACAACGAGTTTACTCTAATACGATAAGGATGTAAGAGGTATTTTCTGGAATTGGGGTTCGCATAGTTATGTTTGACTTTGCAAATACTTTATTTTTTTGCATTTACTATCACCCGAAACGCTGTTTGAATATTGTGCTACAAAATAACTAAATATTTTTCCATTTCAAATAATGATATGGACTATCCGAGTATATAGTCTTCGCCATGGCGGTCGTCGGTGGGAAATGGGACGAGAAGGAGTGGGCACACGGGAAATTGGTTATGATTAAAAAAACAAGACTACTATAAAAATGTAAAACAGCTAGCTCCAGTCGTGTAAACGTTCACGTAAGTTGATACGTCCCCCAAGCAAAGTAGGTTATTAAAGGGGCTCCCAGAATCGCGTTAAGGGATTATTTAATTATATCGGCGACGTTATTATATCGTGTAGCCCGTGCGCAAGTAGATTGGATTCCGAGTACGAAAAAAAAAGGAAAAAAGGAGAAAAATCAAGAGGTAGTGGAAAAAAATTTAATCCCAGAGACAAAGAGCCCTTGGGAACCATAACGGCGTTTCCTCTCTAATAATCCCGAGGGGTACACCTATTCCACCCGGGCCTGCGCAGCGGGGTGGGTGGAGTGGGCGGGTCGGCGGGGGCTGCATTATTCATTTAATTTCGCCATAGGAATCGGGCCCGGGACAGTCATAAATTAATTTTGATCATATGTATAAAGTATTATATTATATACGTTTTATTATTATTATTATTATTATTTATTCTTTATATCGTGTCTTCGACCGTTTTCCCCGCGCAGTTGCGTCGACGTAATCCTTGACCTTGCGTTCTGAGCACATTCGCCCGTGTTGACACAGATGTTGCACTTGCATTTTGAGGCGCGGCGTATTGCATTTCCTGCACCATCCCTCGGCCGGGTGTTTTCCGATGACTCCGGTCCTGGTATGATTTAAAGACCTCGTCGCCCTCATCCCTTCCAAACACCCCCTCCCCCCCTCCCCTTACGGCTCCGATACTGCAGGAGGAGCGGCAGCAGCAGTCGTAAACGTAAACGCGATTTTTAAATTGAACTCGCTCGCCTGAATTTGCAATATTATTATACGAGCAGGGGGGTGCCGTCGAGCAAGTATACATACTATACGATATGCCGCCATACAATAATGGTATTCTTTTCTCTCTCATTTTACGTAACCCATTCTGTTATATATTATTATATATTTTTTTTTTTCATATTCGTAGGATTTTTTTTAGTGGCTGTGCGGATAGGCCCCGGATCGTTTGAAACAATATTTTTCCCCTCTGTTCCATCTCGAGTACTTCAGTTAATGGATAATATTATTATTCTCAGGTTTCCTACGACAGCATTATGTCGTGCATTTATGTACATTTTCTATAACCGTGGTTCTGCAGGATTTCAATCAATAATAATTGATGTCGTGTTCCAAATTCGATCGACGTAAAATGGCCATACGGTTATCGAGACCGGCAATTTGATCTAAGAAATATTCATATTTATATATATATACCTACTGCAGGTAAATCGATATCGATAATAATATCTTTTGTTTTTTAAATAATCTCTTCACACGTTTTTTAATTTAAATACCATACAAATAGTGCGTGAAATGAATTGAGTAGGACGTGAGCAGATTTTGTGAACTTTTGGGAAAACAAACATAATGGATTGCCACAGTGGATTATGTTTTCTGAGCATATAATCAATTTACAATTTAAACAATATTTAACGCATTCTAAAATTATTACGTTGTGTGTTTATACAGTTACGCAATTATTATTATAGTGTATGTTATGTATTATATTTTATGAGTTTTGATAAATTTAATAATAGTATGGATTTAGTGTACCTACTTACTAAAAACACAATTATTGTTTTCTTGCACGAAACAAATTTAAAATATCCTCTTTGGATTTCATGTTTACATTTGAAATTGGTAGTAAAATAAAGAAATATTTACTATTTTTTTTTTTTCTAGAAATTGATTCAAATTGAATTTATAGAAGCGGACTCGGTAGAATGGTACAATAGGGGTAGGTAGGTACTTATATAATATACATGTATTCTACTGCTGAGTATTCAGAGTCTGAGGAAATTAAATTGCTTTGCGTCAAAACCTATGCAAGGTAATTTCTTTAACACCGCTAAAGAGTATAATTTTGCCATATTGGCGTAATATATTTATTTGTGTGAGTATACGTTCGACATGGTTTCACTGTACGCCAAAATCAATTGAATCGAAAATGGTGCGAACGACAGTTTTTATATGTATTTAATAATAATAATATAATGTGTAGCCATAAACAAAAATTGTTTACTTTCGCAGCATTTTATATACGAGTAGGGAGGTATATAATCTATGTATTATGTGCACTATATACATATAGGCGAACAGCAGTATTGTTTAATTGAAATTCATTATACGAGGAGTATATCATAATATGTAACAAGTGCGTCGGAGAGGGAAAAAATCGCGCATATAGGGGCACAGTCATATACCCTTTTGATATATTTTTAAATTAAACCTTTTTGGTGCATGAAAAGGATGCATGTGACGTTTCTAACTGAATTATTGTGCTCGTAATACAATTACGCTGAGTGATTTTTCCAATTTTATAGTTTAGCCGGAGCATAATTCAATATCGGTTCGCTTTACCGACGTCTAAAAATATCGTTGCGCGCACGTACGTCATTATTGCATATAAACAGATACGAAAAATGATACTATTGTCTTATGACGACGTGTGGGTCGTAGGAAAATCAAAATTTAGCGTACCATATTATATCAGATTATATTATATAATATACCTAGGTAGGTATATTGCAGCCAGCAACATCATATTTTGGCGAACCGACCTCGTAAAAAATCCCAAAGGAGAACGCCCGCTTGTGACACATATTGTTATGATACCAACCTATTTATATTTATATGATTATTAAAATAATGCCTTATTTATTGTAATTATTAATTTTTGTAAGTGTGTGTGTGGGTGTGAATTAATCCCACGCGTGTAACGGAGTAAAACTTGTTTTAGTAATTACATCAAAATTACAATAATTGGACGAGTACATAAATTTAATTTTTCTAAATCATCATGATTCGAGTTGCTATTTTTGCGAAACAAAAAATGCTACGGGGATTTGTACCGAGGCAAATATATCACTATGTTTTTGTTCAAAAGGCTGAATTAAACAAGTTTATATCGTACATCTCGCTTAATGAACTCGGATCGCAATGGTTTCTGAATACATTTTTATAGGTCACTGAAGACAGACTGCCGACACTAAACGGATTAAAAATATGAACTGCTGATGATAGTGTTTATAGGCAACATTTTGTTTTACTTTTATTTACATAAAAAAATAAAACTTAAATAACTTTATCATTCAATTAGCCATTGAAAGTATTTAACTTACTCTCCGGGATTTTTTTTCCTTTTTTTTTTTTTTTTACAGAATACCGCATTGAAGGCTGCAAGAAATTTCCTAAACTAAAACACGACAATGGAATTTTCACGAATGCTACATATCTTCCGTTTGGAAGCATTAACATTTTTTGCGTATGTCTGATGATCAAAATTATATTTATAGAGGTTCACTTGGTGCGGAGGAATTTCTGCGGTGACCGACGATCCCAATATATGCCCGACACACATTATATTATAACGCCAAAGGATTACACACGACGGAGGTCGTGTAATATATTATAGCGGCGAGTTGAAGAATTTTTAAATGAAATTATCCAGTTGCGATAAGAGTAATTGTCTCAGACATATCCTCGGGGATACGGTTCTATAGTGCTGAAAATTGACACCGACTTAAAATATTATTATATTATTATATTACAGTGGTTGTGACGTCACCATTATAGGTAGTGCTCCAGAATTTCAGCCGAGGATAATGTAACGAGGAGAACAACGAGCAGTACCGATATACAGCTATTGATGTATGTGATAGCATTAATTGGAATGATCTATCGGGATTGGTCACTTATTAGACTTATCGAAAAACAAACAAAATATGTGTACTTGGACAAACATATTTTGTCGGCCCTACTATTCATATTTATTAGTATTATTAATTTTATCGTTCTGTATAACTCTATCGCATTTGGTATTCCGTATTATAATGTCATCCGATCATTTAATAAAAACAAAATCAGTACTTGGAAATATGCATAAGTAATTACAGAAATAATTAACGAAATGCTAATAAATTATTAATTGTTAATGTATATTGTATATTTAATTGAATTCCATACCGATAGCTGTGCGCAGAGTATTCTATCAATATACTGTTTGGGAACTCACTTTACAGATACTTGTACGGTTTTTGATAAAGCGGTATTCGATTATTATTTTTTATCGTGTTTTTATAATTGATACCCTAGTTTTTAGGTCAAATCAAATGGTTCACACTAATTTATATCTTATTGTGTAGATATGACCTTTTGTTCCTTTTTTTTTATTTCTGCTACGGAACGATTTAATTGCATAGTAAACTATTATTTATAGCAGCTTCATAATTTGAATAGATGTACAAATATCTCTGGGGCCCGTTTTGTCATCAAAATGTTGCGAAATAGTTTTCGGTAGTTAAATTATATTCGCGTTTAAGAAAAAGTATGATTTTCTAAAATTAAAAAAAAAAAAGCCAATAATAATATTATAAGTTACAGCCATAATAAGATATGATTCGTACAGGTCAAAAAATATAATATATTTTTTTTTTATTGGCGGCAAATATACACTTTGCACACACTCGCACGCACTAATGATTGCTGTGCACGGCGGGAGCAATTATTTAAGTAATATAATATTCTGCAGAGCTGTGTAATAATTTGAATAGATTCACAAAATATATTGTTGTCAGTTTTTTTGTCTGAAGACTCGAGACAAATATTTTCCGTCGCGAAATGCCGCGGAACAGTTTTTCGGAGTCAAGTTGTTCGAGTATGAGAAAAAGCGTGATTTTCGAAAACAAAAATTAAACCCACCACGCGGTTCGTACAGGTCAAGAATATCACAATACGCCACAATATTCACGTTGTGGCGGCCAACACACACTTCGCACACACGCACGCGATCGCCGCACACAGTGGGTTTGTTCTGATAATTGCAGTGCCGGACGTATATTCTAATATTATATTATTCTGTGCCTGTAGTACTGCAGTGATGATGTCCAAATGATAAACCATTGTCGTGATCGTGGAAACCATAAACACCTACACGCGTGGCCGGTGCTCCGGTTGTTCTTTCTCGTGCGCGTTTTAGTAATAATAATAATAATAATAATAATAATAATAATAATAACAATATAGAATACACCGAGCTCGCACATTTCGTAGTCGTTGTCGCCCCCGGACAAACGGCGTATACCTAATATGTTATTAGTGTAATACTCTATTATGACGACGACGTACACACACGATACGATAATAATATAATATAGTAGTAATATATACGGCTCGACGGCCGGCCATTTATACCGTCGTCGTTGTTATTTTTGTTCGATTTTTTTTTTTTTTTAATACGTTTGATTTATTATTATCATTAGAACACATATTATTATATTGTGGCAGTGATATCGGTGCAGTACACTGATCCCACAGATGGCCGACTGACGTTACGCCGCCGACATCGGTCGAAAGTGTATCATCAATATTGTCGTCGGAACAGCAGTTTATTGGTTTTGATTTATGTTAATTGAGTACGCGGCAACGGTCAATTATTATCACGAAACGCATGTAAATAATAATAATAATAATAATTGTTACTGGTTGGCGTTTATACATGGATAATAGTAATAATTATAAAATAATTGTAGTGAGCGCGTACAGCGTGGGCCTGCGAACGGACGGACGTCTGCGCGAGGTCAAGCCAGCATTTCGATGGAAAACATTATTACAATATCGTTCTCGTATTGTAGACGATCGTATTATTATTATTTTTCACCCTTATTGTATTTTACGCAATAATATTATGTTCGTCGAGCATCGCGCCTATTCGTCGATGTGACCGCCACGCGCAGATATTTTCCTCTTTCGGAACTGCTGCAGTCGTTAAAACTGTAACGCACATTTTTTTTTCCGCTTTTTCCACTTTTTCACGTAATCGTATTAAGATGTATTCGTAGATTGTGTAGGTTTTTCTCGACAAAAATGTAGGTAGGTACGTGCCGGTGCAGCGTGTCCGTACGCGTTTTGTTTTGTTCAAACAAGATTAACCAGTTTAGGCGTTTTGATTTAATAACACTAGTTAACGCGGTCCATCCGTCCATCCCTTTGTGACTTTGTCCGGAGTAAATCTAAACCGTATTTTAATCTTAATAAATCAAAATGCACGAATTTTGTTGTTGCGCACCTAAGTTAACTATATTATATTATCATATAACTCACCGGTTGAAGTTGAAAATATAACCTCTGGTCGAGACAAAACAATATTTTGAAAACGTTAATATTTTTGAAAATCACGACAGACTGAAATAATATTATGTTGTTAGTATACATTCCAATCAGACTATCGGAGTAATAAATTGTGGAGAAAAAAAAACGATTATTAGAACTAAATTAGGTATAGGCACTAAAATAT
Source organism: Myzus persicae (assembly GCF_001856785.1). Lineage (NCBI taxonomy): Eukaryota > Metazoa > Arthropoda > Insecta > Hemiptera > Aphididae > Myzus > Myzus persicae. The sequence goes on along the minus strand of NW_019102994.1, from coordinate 279,756 downwards.
ATTGGTACACACTCGCGCAGGTTTGATTAAAACGAAAATTTAACGACAATAATATGGTAATATTCAAAAGTTTTCAAAAGAAGACAATATACTACATCACGTGTACAGTTTTGTTACAATTATTCACGATTTTCTGGAGGCGGTACGTATATAATGCTGCAGCTTCTAAAAATAAAAAATCAGCTTCTAAAGAAACCTGAAAAACAGACAATGTCAAATGTAGGACCGATTATGTGATAAAAAATCAAGTCAAAGTGCGACCGGACTGCCAAATTCACTGCCAGCACGGTCGCCGTCAAATTATGTTAATCAGGCATCTATTATAATATTATAAACATTTAAAAAATTTTAAATTCATACAAAACTCATCCTTAACAGCACTTGTTTTTTTTTTTTAACGTTAATGCGTCTTTAGACTTGTCCGGCTTTTTTACCGCTCGCGAATTTATAATCATTCGTATACAATCTCGGGGAGAAGACCATTCGCAGCCGGCGCGTATCCCGTGTTTATTGTACACTGTTATTATGGCAGCTTTGTGTATTCGTTTTTTAGGTTTTTTTTCCTCCGCTCTCCATTTAATAATAATATATCATATAGGTAGGTACACCTATCGTCATTAAACCGTAATTAGTCGTAACAAACGGTCGGGTGTATCAAAACGGTAACTGCAGCGTGCCCGTGCAGTGTACAGAAGTATAATAATAATATAATGTCGGACGATAAAAATATAAATAAATATTAAACGAAGAGAGAAAAAAAAAATACTAATCTTACGGAACGATCGGCGCATATCCGTTTGTCGAGTCAGCCTCGGGCCTGGATAGCAGCGGGCACGTTCATTTGTAACCGGCGATAATCGTATTTCCGACTGTTCTCGAAATTAGTTAGTCAGTCGTTCATAAATCAGAACGTTTAGTCGGTCCAATTGAAACGTTTCGTGTGATCTATCTCGGAGAAGAAAATGAAAAAAATATATCACGTTATACCGACGACGACGACGACGCGTGTAAGTGGCGTATATTATATTGCGTGGGTACCTGTTGTACCTATGTACATTGTACACGACGTTGATAATAATTATGACAATAATAACAATTACCGCACGTTTATTATTAGAATGACGACCAAACGCATATTATTATAATACAATACGATAGCGATGTTGTTGTGGCCGTTGTAATATTATACAAATACAAATACAAAATGTCAAATTCGATAACATTTAATTACGTAACGGACGCACACGAGACCGAATTATGGTATCGTGCTCACCTAAATGGCTACCAGTGATGGAAATTAATCACAGAAACAAACCACCGTGCTGCTGTGATATAATATTATAATATATTATTATAGACTTAATAATATAATAATCGGCAAAGGAAATAATAGACGTAATCAACACACCCATTAACGGACCGATAATCCAATAGAAAGCAACTGGGAATAAGTAGGAATAATATATTCTCCTCTATATCGTATTGCATATAATAATATAATCGCTTGTTTACTTTAGTGTTTCGTTTTGTTTTTTTTTTCTTTTTAATCAATATTTTCTGCCTCGTCGCTGTATTAAAAAAATTATATTAAAGTTCTTTTACGATTTATCGCGTTCAGCGTAATAATATTATAATGCTTTCGGGGTGGCTCTGTGTATATATAGTAATATATTACTCCTTTATATTAGAATATTTGTTTAGGACGCCAAAAAACCGTTGAAAACTTGAGAAACTTACGGTACAAAAGAGCGTTTAGCGGTTTAAGGATTTCGTAAAATATTTGAAAAACTTTAGGTGGTCGCGGTACTCTGATTTTTTTAATTATTATAATTTATTTTTATTTTTATTTTTATTTTTTTTTTTGGCTTGAATACCAGCGTTGACGGATCATCGAATCGGAAATACGGGATGGTGAATATATTTCTTTTAACTTCTTATTATTCTTCATATTGTACCGCGTATCGACCGCATTCCCCGACCCACTCGAAAAGGTCCGTCCGACCGATTCAATCGCCGACCAATTCGTTTTACCGCGGCGGGACTCGAATCGTCGATGACACAGTAGTTTTCAGTGGGCGGTCTGAACTCTAAATGCAGACTTCACAATATGATAATAATAATAATAATAATAATAGTAATAATAATAATATCGTACGGTGGCCTTACATAACGCAACCGACACAGTGGCTTTTATGCATTTTTAATGGTTTTTAAACTTATAAAAACACATCGCGTTCGACTGAAAGCAAGCAGCTGCGACTGATCTACCCCGGTCGGTATAATGTAACAGTTGTACATACACAGTAGGTAGGTTATATAGGTACCTATTATATACCATACATTTTAGTGTAACCTCACATCACACAGCAACACTATATAGTCGGACGCCCAAAACGTATATAATATTATTCGTGTTGTAACGACCGTACTTATTGATTTTAAATTATTGTTCGTTATATAATAATAATATTTCATTCTGACTCGTTTTACCGTATCCAGTTCATTAATCATTTTGTCTGACACGGTGTATCGCATAATTGAAATATACTCGCCAATAATAATTCAGCAAAATGTGAAACAACCATAACATAAAACTAAATATTCGAAAAAAAAAATTGCACTTGTAAATAATTTTTTAATTAGAATCGTACAGGATGCGCACCCGCATTTTATCCTTTATTTAAGGATCATAATATTTTTAATTATAGGTATTTAGATTTTTTACACCATTGAAAAACTGAAAAAGTGCCCAATGACTGTACAAACTTCTTTTTTTCAAATTTTGTTTTGTAAATTGTTAAATGTCTAGCATATGATTTTTTTGAAAACTGGTATGTATACTTATGTAAATTATAATGTGAACTGGTATTGATTCTGAGTTATTCTGTTATTATAATATTAGGTTATTCTTTTATTATTAACCTCTCAAGTAATAATTACTATACTCGTATAAGAATTTCAATTTAGATACCTATATCAACGTTGTCAAAAAATTCATCGGATAAAAAAATGTATAAACAAAAATGTGTTTTCATTTGAAAAAAAGAAGTTTGAGTGATCGAATATAAAATCTATATATTTGAAATAATATTACGGTCCTTAATTTAAGTTATACTTGCAAATTCCAAAAGTTATTATGTTTGAATAAATGAATTACTAAAGAAAGAAATGGTATTGAGCATGGCTGATGGATCATCCTGTATAGTATGTATATCGTTTAAAATTATGTAATTAATGAAAAATATAAAATATAAAAACAGTTTTCTCTGAGTCTGTTTATTATCAAAACAGTTATTATTTTTTTAATAGTTTATCGTTATTAACTGCAGCCTTTGCCTTATTCTTTTTTTTCATTACATCATCATTTTTTCGTTGTATATAGTCAGGTATAATAGTATATACCTACGTAATGATTAAAACTATAAAAAAAAGTATTACAAAAATAAAAAGCAATGATGTGAAAATATTGATAATAATATTACATTTTTTCTCGGTTTGCAGCCGGTGGTAACTTTTACTCCATATCAGCCGGAAATGTAAGACACACCAAAATCGTTTTAAAAATGGTTTCCCGATAATAACAGAAAAACAATGACAATAACAATATCATCTGCGCAATACACAAGATCGAGAAAAAACTATTTCAATTTATTTTTTATCGTCGCTCGTGTTCCGTTTCGAGTTCATGAAATATAACAACAATATATAGGCGTAACACTACTCTGCAGCACCCGACACCAGACAAAACTGATGATAACTCTGGACAATTATTTTTATAAAATCATCACTATAGGAGGAGAAAATATTAGGAGAGACAAAAATGTACACGAGGACCAGTTGTTATTAATATTAATTGTGAAATCGCCTACCCGTGCTTTGACCGGCACTTGAAATTAAATTTACCACCACCGCCGTAGGCTTGGACCCACAGCTATATATTCTCTTTGTTTCGCATAAAGCGATTTTCCGGTCCGGTAATAACGGTCGATGGCAATTTTGCCGCCTGCACGTGTACGCGTCTGTTGGAAAGCTGTAATTTTAATTTTTTTTAATATGCGGTCATTTCATCCCTTTGTCCTTGAGGGGGAGAAAGGAGAAGGAGAGCGAGAAAGAGAGACATAGAAATAGCTACGGCGCAAAACTCTGATCACGGTATAATAATCACGAGGTTGCTGGCCCGTTAACGTTCGGTATAATATATATGTATGAGGACTGGGTTTGTGGGAAAACGAGTTTCTAGCCTTTAAGACGATACCCAAAAGACGACAGATTTATTCGAGCGTTCGGAAATAATTCGTTAAATAATTATTTTTAAAATAATGATGTTTTCAAAGGACGCGACACCCGAATGCATAGTCCACGTATAAGGGTGTATTTAGGCTGTTTGAGCATTCCAAGCAGTACCACTATTACCTAGACCTAGGTAGTATATTAGAAGTGTAAATATTTTTAAGAATGTGAAGGAATAAATAATAAAATAAAAGAGTCACAAATGGAAAAAAAAAGCTTGTTAGAATTATTTCTGGACACATATAATAGTATAAATCTCGGATGAGCCGGAACAATCATCCAATCCGGAATTTCAAACTTACAACCTAAGACACTTACATTTAACAGAACTAATTTTATTTTTAGATCGAATTGACCTAATAAAAATTTGAACGGTAAGTAAATTATCTGTGTTTTTAAGTGGGTTTCTTATAAAATGTTACGTTTAAAACAATTCACGAGGATTTTTAAATTGTAATTTAATCTTACATATGTTGTGAGCTCATAGAATACACATTGCTCGAGAGAATTTTTAAATTTTTAAATTGGTTCTACGTCTTTTGCTTTACTCAATTTTGGTATCTTTCAACTTAGATAACACAAGCATGTGTTACATCATTCTTAGATTCACTGAAGTGCGGTTTTATGTTATTATTTACGACACATTTGAAAAAAAACAAAAGTAATGTATTGTATTGTATACAGCTATATATTATTTTCACAATCCCTTGGAGCGTAAATCATGTAAATAATATCTACAACGCGCGGATGCCATTAATGTCTAATTTTTTAATTTTGTTCCAATGATCTTCCGTTTGAACTAAATTCTATAGAAAAAATGGAATGATAATTTGAAGCGAGTATGTCTTCTGCAGTTTTTTTTTTTGCACGGTCTGATACATATTTCTTCATAATCTGTTCGCATATAGGTACAATATATTTCAGAATCGTCTAGAAAGGTTTTGAACATCACTCGATTCGTACAATCAGTGTACAAAAATGACTTTTATAGTTCTTAGAAATATGTCAATAGGACTCCGGCTGTAAAAACTTTATTTTCCAGTCGTCATGGAAATAAAATAATGTTTAACAATGAAATAATGATATTACGTAACTATGGATGGAAATTTGATTAAGGAGGATATTATTATTATTGAACGAAAGTAATTTACAGTCGGCGTAATATTACTGTCATCGCATGGTATTTCGTGCGTTCATAGTGAAGATTTACGTGACTTTACTTTTAGAAATTCATAAACTTACATACATAATATACGCGTATAAAATATATATATATATATATATATGAAATTATAATACTGTACACACTTTACGACCATATACATATACACATATATATATATATGTATAAACAGCCAACAAGCGTATTATTAAAAGATTCAGCTACATGGTAGTATATAGTAATAATTATTAATATTCAGCTACCGGCTTTCACATAATTTAATACTTGACAGGTAGCTATTCATTTGGTCGAAACAGAGTTGTAACATCTGGGGCCGAGTTCTTCAATGCGGATTTTCACATAATTTATACGCTCTAGGTAATCTCGAGGGCTTTTATTTTAATATTTTCGCAGATTGGATTTTCCTAAACACACTACACTAGGTACACCTTTACACCACGCGCGTAACAATGCGCAACATTACAGCTCACGCCATAATAGTCGCCATCATAAATATTTTAAACTGTCCGCGCACTATACGCACCGAATTTATATTTGAACGGAGGTAAACCGCCCAGCGCCAATATTCGTCGATAAAAATCATTCGATTTGAACGATCGAGTTCAACGCGAGCGTAGTACTAATATAATATTGTTGATGTCGTTGGGCGCGATCGTTCGATGGTCACAAAACACACCGTTTAGGACATGACCGGAAGAACAATAATAATAATATGTCTTGTGCAGAGCGCACAGTCGTATAAAAGCAGTCTTGCGAGCGATACGTTTCAGGGGTAGGTGACCGATGTCTCCGTATTAGAACTCACGCGAAGTCATCGTGTGGGGGCCTTGTAATATCATGTCACCGATTTTGACCGGACTTAATGGCGAAAAATAAACCCGCAGGTTTGAGTTTCTTTCTTTCTTTCTTTCTTTTTTTTTTTTTTACACACGTCCCAGCGGACGCGGCAGGACGCGGCGGCGGGGTGTCGAGGACCCGTCGAGGGGCGCGGAGAGGTGAGCGCTGGCGTCCCAGGTTTCCTTAAACACTATTCCGGGGGGGTACAACGACGACGACGACGACGACGACGTGTCCTGAATCGTGTCGCGTAGGACGTATATAAAACCCTTGCAAAACGCTCCAGTACACCCGGCCTCTGGTATTATTACTATTACTATTATTATTAAACGTAAACTTTTCTCCCGCCACTGCCGGTTGACGTGCCAGGCGTCGCCGAGTCGCTCTAACACACACACACACACACACACACACACACACACACACACACACACACACACACACACATACAAACAAACGTCGTCGGCGATAACCGCAGAGAAACCCTTCGCTGACGCTACGCCGAGCCGAGTCGTTCTACTGGAAGACATTTTCATAGTCGTTCGAGTGTGAACCCACGACCGACTGCCGACGCCGCCTTTTGCAGCAATAGTGCGGCTGCTGTTGTCGCCGCCGCCATCTAATTCTACAGCAGCCGTTCACGTAAAAAAATATAATAATAACAAGGCAAAGGACGCAGCTACGATTGTTTTTTTTTTTTTTTACCATGTCGCATTTAATATTGTTATTTTATCCGAAATAATTTATTATGTGTACAATAATTGTACGAGAGATTTTTTTCACAACAATATCGACCCTCATTATATAATGATACGCCTCGAGTCGTTAGTTCGATCCTATTCGGTTATAACAATAATAATAATATGTAAGTATAACGGTGCAAATATAGGTACGTCGACTGATACGATATTTTTGTTACGGATATTGGACGGACGTACATCATATTATTATGTAGGTGAACACGACATAAATAAATACATAATGCGCATTGCGTAATCTGCGATTGTAAAAACGAAACGGTTTTTGGTTTTCTTCCTACGACGAATCGATGCTCCATCGGTTGAAATCCAAACGATTATAATATACGTACAATAAACGTACGATTTACTGAACGTACACTTATCTATACAATCTACACACATGTTCTGTTCAAGGTTTCCCTGAGGCCATTAAATTATAATATTCTACTCAATGTCTACTTAGTTTCTTCTGTGGTTGCAATCATAATCGATCTTCATACTTAACATCTACTCGTATTTTCGACATAAATCTTGTCGTACGTACAAATATCGATGTTTATTTATAGAAAATAATACATTGTCTAAGCTCTGGCATTCACAGAGCACCATTACGCTGGCGTGTTATAACAACTGCATAGGTATATGCCATTATTAGGCTATCATACAAAAAATGACAAAACTATTGGAAAATTTAAAAAAATATTTCACTTAGTGGACTGACACAGAAATGGAGAATGTGCAAATGTAAAATTTGTTTTACTGGGAAAATGAGTCTTTATTGAAGAGTGATTTATTCAAAAAAATTAACCATGGTAAATTATTCTTTATTTCATTCGTAAAGGATGCACATTATTTTATATTTATTAATTGTACTGCTTAAAATAATGTGATACAGTTATTATGAACGGAAAAAATATGTTCAAAAAGATTTGATGTCGGATTTGTTTCAGGAGTAATTTTTTAGTACAATCTTATAATAATATGTGTAAAATTACTTTTCAAAGAATTGATGTGAACTATTTAAATATTAAACTATACACACTGTCATTACATTTTAATTTTGTTTGTTCCATTAGCAATATCATTTTATAATAATAACCTTAATGGATTCAGGGAATAACATAATAATATAATTTAGTACATTCGATTTTCAATATCAAAACATGATCCGAGCTGTTTCTTTTGCATTTCTGGTTCTATTCAGAAAAACCATTACGATCTCAATCTCATGAACATAATTCGGTCTTAAAGAAAACTTCATCTTCTCTGGATGTATAAATTCGTTTGATTTAAAAATCCAATTTGTTTTATATCGTTTTTGTTTACATATTATATACATACAGTTTAGTTTAACTTCGCCCCGTTGCAGTTATTTTATTGTTTTGCACATTTATTTTAGATTTTTATTGTTGAAAAAAAAATATATTCCGTAGTAATAAATCGTAATAATTACACACTGGGTGTCTAAACCGGCAGTTTCTTATTTGACGATTTATTAGAGGATTTATTCTGTTGGTTTTAATAATATGGTTCAACTTGTCCGTATGCCGTTTGGCACATTGATTCAATAACGCGTTTTCGAATATTTGGCACTCGTGTAATAAAACAGTTATCCTGGTACTGATCACTATGGATGAGTTACGCCAGTGAATGGTCCAAACCATTCAAATGAAAAACCATTCGAGGAATGGTGGACGCATTGATTAAAACAATTGTACTTAACAGTTTGCGCGATTTCTGGGCGACGTTACTTTGTGTTCATATCGGTGTAATTTTTTCACGTCGACTCTTTCAACGAACACCGAATATTACGTGCAAGCGATGAATCATTCGGGCGCATGTCTGCCTATACTGCGATCCACCTCCGAAGAATAAATTACGTTGTATTTGCACATCTCCTGACCTAGTAGGAGCAGGTATACCCGATAATTGAGCGATTAGTAATCCACTCCGAGCGATTTCCTGTAAGCGGGTGGTCGTGTGATGTGTATAATAAGAGTCGATCAGCTATATATGAGGACACTGCAGCAGGATGCAATCGTAGAACATAATAATATTCACATTTCGCACGTTAGTAGTCACCGCAGGACGGGTTGACGTATGTGTTGAATGAAATGGAATGCTGGACGACGTGTGTCCTACTCCTTTACCCTGCACTCGGCGTCCGAAGCCACATCGATTGGTTCGCTGAATACACCCTCTCGATAACGACGTTCGAATCGATGATTCTTGGTGATTATCGCCGTGACTGTTAACACGCGTCAGTTAGGGATTCCTTGGTAATGGGCCCCCTACCACCCCAAAACCCAACCGCATTGTAGTGATTTTCCTTTCGTCGAGATTCGCGATTCCTGGCGCTCATCTTTACTATATAGCGGAGCGATCGTATTTATTATTATTATGACGTTTGCGAATTTTCGCCTTTCTTAACGAGCACGTGAGAGGAAAATAAATTATGCTTCCGACGAAAACATGGTATACTATACTATGTATATACTTCACACGACACGCACATTCGTGCTTATTAAAATTTTTGTAAACGATAACGACCTCTTTAAACTGCACCTATCGATCACTCGCAGATGCCTTTTTGAATGACGCATAAAATAATTACCAGAATATTAAAAAAGCACATTACAATAATATTTTAATACCTAGGTATTTATAAAATTTATCACGGAATCGATTATTGCGAGTTTTGTGTCGTCATCGTGAACAGCGAGAACAAGTTTTAGTATTAACTGTTGTAAAATGTTCCGATTAAAATATTATTAATAACGATAATAATTATTGTTACTGTCTCTCGTGCCGGCAATCTCGTACGGATGATATCGCTTATATCCACTGGGGCCTCGTCGTTATAACGATGTCGTTTTGCATACTCGGACCCAGCACACATTGTTAGGTTAATAGATTAAATAAATATCTGCCTAGTAATAATGGACTGCCTATGCCCTATATACAGTAGGTTGTTATGCAACGTTAAATGTAATAATGTCTCCATCGTGTTTCATTGCCTATGGGCTCTGAGTTTTTTTTCACGTTTATAAACTTTACGAATACGGGGTCACGTTGTTGTTTTTTTTTTTCATTAGTTGACATTTTCCTAAAATATCATACAAACAAACTGAACGATTTAATGTTGTAAATAAACGGAAGGCTATTAACATCCAGCTGCACACATCTATGAGCATTTTAAATTAATTAGAATTTCGTGCGTTCCTCGTCAGCTACGTAATTAATATTATAATATTGTACATTGTATCTTTGTGGCGACGGCTGTGATTCCATCATGTGATTAAAGGAGTAAGAAGACAAAAACAACAACGAATAAAAAGAAACGTACAATAATGTCAATGACTAAGCTGTGGACAAAATTTACATTGTATGTAACGTTGCAAGTGGGTCAATTTCGGATAATTATAATGTTCGTTTGGTATGAAAAAAAAATCTGGAGCAAACATGTAATTAAACAAACATTTTAGGTCTTAAAGGTTAGTGGCCTTTGTTAACATATTCTACCCTTATTTTTGTTAGACAACTTTTTATTTTTAATCTCAACAGCCAACATATAGACTACAATGTGTGGTGAAACCGTTTTCATAAAAAAAATGTTCTCGCTTATGAACAACTACCGAGGTCCGAGGACATAATATTACAGTGTTCATTACTAAATATTGCCGTTTTATAAAATAAAGTATAATGACCGTGCATAGTACTTATAAAATAAATATAAGCATATTATACAATAAACCATGGAAACAAGTTTGAAAATCAATATACCAAACCTAGATATTGTAATAGTTACATTAAAAAAAAAAAAAACATCTTAAGCATCTATATTTTAGTATTTCTGTATTCCATCCATATTTCCTTTTTATGAAATCTGTTTATTAATAATTTAATAATAACACAGTAATATATGGGTTGATGCACATTGTATATTTTGTGTAATCAAACTCTAGACTTAAAAGTATATGGGTACTCCTTGGTATATAAGAGTGAGTTATTGCGAATATGATATACGGCAGTTTATAATATTATACATTATTCAAATCCACCGTACTCGATAGTAATTGTAAATTAAGCTTTATTATTCATACACAGAAGACTGATAAACTAGTTCTAATCGAATATGTATATTTCATTGAATAATAATTAATATTCCAGTAATGGTATTATCAATACTATGGGAATACATTTCTCGTAATTATTCTTGTTGTAAAAATGAAGTTATTATTATACCTTAGTATAATAATTGAATATTTCTATTTTTTTAAAATTAATTCAACCGGAATTGAAAAATATAAACATAAATTGTAAAGAATTTCGGTTTAAAATGTATTATTAACACTCTGCGAATAATAATGTGACTTTTAAAGATGTCTACCAGCTCGTCAGTATGGCATTGAATGAATTAAAAGTATCGACTTTCCACTAAATAATTAAGAAGTCTATGACCAATTATTATTTGTATACATGCGATTCGAATTTGTGGTCAAATAATATTCCTGCCTCTCGAACTCGATTTTTAATCACAGGGTTATTCATGGTGCCATCCTGATAGACCCTTCAACAATTATTATAGGTAGGGTCTTATATAATCGTTCGCTTATAAAACCTTAAAATCAATACAATTAAAAGTACATCTTGATTTTAGTTTAAATAGCTAAATGAAAACAATAGTAGCGGAAACTCGTAAAACATTTTAACTGTATTTTTTTTGTTTTTATTATTATTGTTGTTCATTGAAAAAAGTTATAATGTCGTATTAATTTCAGAATTACTTTGATTACTTTTCCTTGGTGCGTCGGACACCGTAAATAATAATTGTTTTCACTTCATAAGGTTTTATTATCGTTCGAAAAGTTTATGGCAATACATATTGTAAAGAATACCTACCTAGTTGTATCGGGAAATAAAGACTCCGGCTAATGATTTTTACAACGTCGGAAGGAAATTTTTCGGTCTTAAAAATTTGAACGACACGTTACGGGCGCTGCAGAAATCGTGGCGGTAAAAGTTTTCTCGCCCGTATTCCCCAGCTGAACCCCCCCCGCCCTTCCCCCGGACAGCTCGCTGTAGATGAGTTTTAGAACAAATGGTCCGTTACCGGGCACCACCGTTATAGTTCGTTATTTCTCAGTTTATTGTGTCGTTAAGAGGGGAAGAAAAAAAACAAAAAAATCCTTTGGCAGAATGATGGGCTGCGCATGTATCTAAATTATCAGACGGACTATACACTTCTCCCGGCTGAAAACTATCGCATTACACGGCAGGTATCGTCGTATTATTGAATTAAGTCCGACCTGGAGGAAATAATGAGTCATCAGTTTATTATGCGTGATGTATGCGGTTTATTGTTCGTTTATTGATAAACATAATAATAATAATAATAATTACAGTAATAATGTATAAATGTATACCTATATAGATGATGTAGGTGCAGCCTACGCGCATATTACCGCGATGACGGTGATGATGATACCCACAACTTTTTTTTCGCACAATTGTTTGCTTAAAATAGAATATTATAATATTACATCGTCGTCGTCCAGGACTTAATAATAGTAATGATAATAATTATCATCGCCGGGTAGAGCATGGGCAGGCACCGTGTTACAGAATTATTATTATAATTTCGAGGCGGCCGTGATCCCGAAATTACCGATTTTTCGATTTCGTACCGTATCGGCCGACGATCACGACGTTCGCATTTTACGACGCCGTGTCACGGGCAACAGTGCCTACACGCATAATACATTATAAAAATATTATGTTATATCACATTATATTATGATATTATTATACAACGCAATACGCAGCTCTCGTGGTACCTACCTCAAACACGTCTATTGTATTGTTCACAATCGAGAATTACGCAAGTTCACGGGTCGCGTACAATGTATATATATTTATTCAGAACTACCGGGGCTAACGACGATTTTAGGGTTGCATGTGGAATTGCAAACTATTTATACGTAACCTGCAATGAATACGGAACAATGAAATGAACTTGCGCTCTGCCACGTCCAAAAACCAATGGGTTAAGTCGTGATAAAAAAAAAAAAAAAAAATGATACATACCTACATGAGCACAGTGCTGAATAATCGCTGAACTAAAATGTATTAGAATATATGGAATCAGAAACAGTGTTCCCGTACTGAACCCATATACACCTGTTCGTGAATAAAATATCAGCAGTATGGGTTAAACGAAATAATGGGTATTGATTTGACATCAAATTATGTATATTACGTACGGTATAATATTTACAACATATTATGAGGCATTATAGGTTACATTTCACGTGATCAAGAATATTTCCAACCGAAAATCAAAATATACAAATCATAGTTATTATTTTTCTCTTTGAGAAATAATAATACACGAAACGAATACATTAATATTTCGATCATCTGCTAACAAATAAGGGACGCACCTCCAATTAACTTATTCGGACACGTGTCAAAATAGTGTGCTTCGTTCATCTAGCTTCATTTAGCTACCTTGTTAATTTCAAATAGGCGTGCAACGAAATCGTTACTCTAAGCGCGGACTGACATTTTAGTTTACTATAGAAAATATGAAATAATGTTCTCACCTACTAATATATTTAATTGAAAATATTATATCGCTTTAATGGACAATTTTTATTTATTATTTAGACATTTTTTTCAGACGGTTATTTTTTAAAATATACGCTAAATCTAAAACCAAGTAGTGTATTATGTAACATAGTTGACTAACTGATTCATTTCTTGGGATTTTATCAACAAAAAAAAAATGTAAATCCTACTTAGCAAATCCGCTTGCCTGATAATAATCTCTACCCGTTTGTAATTGTTTAACGAACGTTACTGTTTTGAAAACCAAATTTGTTTAAATGCGTAATATAGTACATTATATTTTAATCAAATCCACACACTTAAATATTAACATTTGATTAAAAATAAACGAATAAGTCAAACGGCATGAATAAGGCAACGATAAATCTTCAGACGTAAACGGTCTACGCCCAACCAAAAATAATAGGGCTCTAAAAATTGGTAGGTGGTTTAGTGGTTGTTGTATTATACTTGCACTCCATTCTGCGTTAAACTTGTCAGACAATGACGACGGCCACAGACGTCATCGGAAAATAAAACTGTTTTGATTTTGCTGCCTGCCGAGTCTCCAAGAAATGATTATTGATTAAAATCGCAAATTAAAAGAAATAAGTGAGTAGGTAGGTATACATAAATACCTAAACGTTTTGTTCCCGACCAAATAGTATAGCAAACATATATTATACTACAAACGAATTGAAAATAAACTTTTTTTCGTACAATACTCTTTTTCGTGTAAAATAACAATTTAAAAAAAAAAAAAAAACGGTTTCTATATTTACGCGGTCAAAGGACAAAATTAATAAATTATACATTTATTTTATTAGTATAAATACGGTATTTTAGTGTATAAAGGTTTTTCCAGTTATAGAAACTACGGCGATAACGCACGCGAATCGTTTAAAAGGGAAAACTATTTTTATATTTTTGTGAACTTCTGAACGTCTAACTAACTTGAATATTTTATGTATTACGTTGCAAATGCTTAACAATATCTATGCATACTTATTATTTATTTATTATACATTCGGTGAAATAAAAAAAAAAAAAACACATCTAACAAATTACAGAGGAGATAATATTTTTACCTATCAACGACAACATCGAAGTATAAAAATGATTTACTATATCATATAATGGAGTATAATAACGGCGCATTATTATTATTATTATTATTATTATAATGTCGGTGGATCATTGTCACCGTAAAGTTAAACTTCCGATAAACCGGCATCGGGGCGGGACGTGGTTTGGGACTTTTTGTAAATAAAATAATATATAATATCGTCGGTAGTGTGCACGCACGATGATGCAGATACACACAACCTGCAGCCGGGGTGCCACGAGATAAAAATATTTTCCCGATACCTCGCACACAACTCGAAAGCGATTGGTATAGGTACGCTGTGCAATCGCGATGAAAATCCCTCCGCGTTATAAGCGTACATTATGATATTGTTCTTAGCGGAGTCGTTAAAAACACTGTACCGCACACACACCCACCCGCACACACCCGCACACACACACACCCACCCGCACACACACACACACACACACACACACACACACACACACACACACACACACACACACACACACACGGCGGAGATAGGTAGTGGAGATTGTGTCGGGAGCGGTGATAACATGCAGTGCCCTCCGGACCCGTTATACGGTCGGTCTTGGATAACGGCCAAATTATTATCATTACGTGCCCAGACGTGTAGTTGTTTTGGGCGGGGAGGGGCCGAGGGGGGAGGAAAAAATCCTATTTGGAGAATTACCGGCATAAGTTCCAATTGTCTGAAGAGGTGGACGGGAAGGGGGTTGTGGAATTCCGCCATTTTTACGTGCGATTATTGGACGGTGTTGTGTGCAGATGTGTCGTTCGGCCCAGTCGGCCAGTCACATTATATATGCATGGAATATTGCGGCCTTGAAACGTTTCGATTAAACATGAAAACTATGCGAGTAATCTTCAAACGACGAATCAGCCACACTCCCCCCGCGCGAAAATATCGAAAATAGGTATACTCTTACGATTCTAGATAAAATTTTCCTCTACAATTTTTAAAACGGGTATTTTTACCGTATACCTCTTCAGCGAGTCTTATTGCTTAAAGCACGAAACCGTGTTTTTACGCCGTATTTTGTTCATTATTGCACCCCTTTAAAGTGTCTCTAACGCACGGACAGGTAAAACACAAAAATATGAGATATTATGGAAAATGTCAGTCACTTCTAGGAACTCGAAGAAAAGTCCTAATCCTTAACACGGTATCAGTTATGTTCAGTCAAATAAGTGTTACTCTAAATAAGCGGAAACTTAACCGGTATCGACGCCTGTAACATCACGGCAGGTCAGGCGGAGGGAAAATAATATTATTTTGTCGTTGTTTAATATTACCGGAGTTGTCTTCACTCCGGCGGAGGCGGTGGACGCCGTTGCCGTCAAAAACGAAACGAATGAAAAAAACAGTCGTGTCTTACCTGAAACAAAAAAAAAAAAACAGAAAACACACCGTTAATACTTGTCTTGTTTATAATATAGGTATATATATATAATATAATAATACGGTGTTTATTTCGTCAGCGTCGTGTGCGAGCGATAGCGGTGGGCGGGCGAGGGGGCCGAGCGGAGGGGGTGTAAAAAATGTGCCGCAATTTCCAGCTGTCGAGTTTGAACGCGGGGAAACTAATTCCGCCGACCGCCGGGGCTAAACGCGCTCGCGGGGGAGGCGTCGTCCGCGGACGAGGGGTGCGCTTGCAGTTGTTCGGGGTCGCCGGCGAGATCCGGCGATGCTGGGCGGGGTGGGGGGATTTAATCTGGACCCGGAGAAAAAGTCCGCAAGGTTATTATTTTCCTCTATTGGTTTATTACAACCAACACTTTATATCCGCTGACTATGAAGAATTGTTCGCCATCGCGGGGCACCCGCCGGCCCGCGCACCGCACACTTCACAATAAATGTGTATTATTTTTACCCTCCCCGCCGCCCGTCGCCGAGCCGAGTATCTTTCCAGCCCCCGTCCTATCTCCTTTTCCCTCAACGCTATTTTGTACGGCACGGCGAAATTCCCGCTGCGAACTCCGTTCCTGAGAAATTGCTCGGCCGCGACGGCCACTTATTTACCCGCGCGTGTGTTCGTCCCGAAGTCTACTCCTCCGCCGACCATCGATATGCGTTAAAGTCGTAATTCGATTTGTTGACAAGTGTAATTCAAACCTTCGGTCAGCCATATCAATATTTATTTAGTGTTACACAAACCGTCGTGTTATCAATTTTTTTTATTTGTAACCACGACATGCTCATTGGACGCTCGTCCGTATTATGTTTTTTGTGATTTTCTCAACGCGAGAGTCCATCAAATCGTATTGATTATAATGACAATGTTATGTGTTCTCGCATAATCAATAGTCACGGTAGCAAGCATTTCCCGATATTAATTCATCATTTTTAAATTGTTGTTAAGTGTCGTGATAGCGATTTTTCAAATATAAAATATGCTGTAAATAGGAATTACCTACTAAATAATATTATAGTAAAATATTAGAAAGCTGTATGCCTGTATGTACCTGTATATGTACATTTCTGAGTGGCTCAGAAATGTTAATTGTTAAAATGCAAATTTCACAGTGAACACGCGATATATAGTCCAAAATACAAAGCGAGGTCGAACTTGAATAGTGTCTGTTGGATGCTCAAACATATTGTGGGGCTTAATAAAAAATCGGCTAAAAGTTGAAATATTTCGTAGACGAGTCGTGGGATGTTTCGGTTCAGAATATCGTTATGACGTATGGTATATGCAACGTGTTTTGCATCACTTTTACGAGCACTGCTATAATAATTATGCACCGAGCAAAGGACTATGTCAAGTTTCGTCATAATAATAATAATAATAATAATAATAATATATTATGCAGCTTTCGCGATACGGCGGCCGACGTGACGTGACATAGCTTCCGACACACAGAATGTAATAATATAGGGGACGAAACACCCACTTTTGGCCTAGCGACGTGATTGTTGCCCCAACTGCTGCTTACGACCGATCGTATAATCACAATTGTATAACTAAGAGTCGTCGATACTGTGTCGGACATGCCTGCAACGTTCGTGACTATTTGGGTGTGGGGGGGGGGGATATACGAATAAAAAAAACCCTCCCCTAAGCCCGGGTGACAAGACAATGCCTCCAAAGTCTATGTTGACTTTACTCTGTGCGACCGCGCAGTCTTATACCTTTTTTCGAAATTATGAAAACAGTGAACATCGTTGGCTTTCAGCATTACGATGATTACAATTATAACCGCCGACAAATAGCTTACGATTTATAACCAGGATTGAAGTGGAAAAAAATGGTACATAATATTAATTATTTTTTTTTTTTTACAACAATGAAATTACTACTATTATTTATTTAATAACGTTATGGAAAGAAATGGTATTTAACACACTCGTGTTTCGAATAATGTTTTGTAAATATTTTTTCAACATTTGTTACGTTCAAACAATAATAATCAATACAATAGGTATGTTATTTATTTTTTCCCATTATTAAAATATTCGAAAATTGTTACTCTCGAGGTAATTAATATATAATGACGATAATATCAACGCCTGTTATACGGCTAATTATTAAAACATTAGTCCCATCATTAGTGGTGGAAAATATTTTATTTTAAGTGCATAAATATGTATTAAATTCTCAGGAATCTTTAAGCTTTTTATTTTTTTATTTTGGTAGTATACATAAAATCTTATGAATAATTATAATATATTTTGTAGGTACGTACGCATTAATACTTTAATAGTGTAATAATATATATATGTCGTATATTGTTTATGGTATAATTTATCATTTTTAATTATGCTGTAAAATAAAAACTGTGCTAAAAAACACACGTACGGCAGCTCGACAGCAATAATATTACACGTCATTATTAGTAGTAACGATATGCGCAAACGCGATATTTGAAAATGTACGATCGCAATAAAAAACCTAATGTATAGATTAGATGCAACGTCGTCGTGCACTGTATGCACGTAAAAGGACAATTTTGTTCACCCCTGGAGACCATGTGTTCGAGTTAATGTGCATTTTAAAAAAAACATTCTTGTGTTGCACTTGAGATGTGTATCGCGAAGCTTTCTAAATATACCACAGCTAGTGGTCTATTCGATCAGTTCGTAATAACCGAGTCCACACAGTTTTGTTTCCAGAGCACGCAGCGAGACGTAAAAATCTAATATGCAACAGACGTATTCGGTATAATATTATGTGTGCACTCCACCGGCCATATCCTACTCTCCGTGTTTGCAGGTTTTATTTATTTCCCTCTAGTGTTATCGCCGTGTGCGGACGCCGACAAGTCGATGTCGAGTTATTGTCATCAACACCGCGGCTGCAATCATGGGTGAGCACGAATTAATAATCATTATAGGTATACCCGTCGAGGTATGGTATTTCACCCTCTTACGCGGTTACACCCCTCCGCGGGTGCCGTTCTGTTATAATTACCCGATATTGATTGTGCATTACTATAGTATACGATAAATTATACGCCGACGAAGAGAAAAACATTCCTCGGTTATTTTTTCGATTGTTATTTTTATATTTAAACCATAACGAGATCTGAATCACGAATATAATTTAAGCGACTCTTAGTCAAAGGTGCAGCACTTTTAGGCGAAAGAAAATACACTCGATTTTCATTGTGCGTGAAAATACCCAGAGAACCTCTTTAAGGCCTTTACACATATAGTGGCCGAGTGTTGTGTGCATTTACATATCGTTATATATACATGCAATATATACATATATATATGCCATTGTCATTTGGGCTTGAAACTCCTGGCCGTTTGGTTGGGTCCCGGGTGTGATCAGATTTCAGTGAAATAATAATAATAATAATAATAATAATAAAAAAAAATCAACAAACTCTGTTGCTGCCCACAGGTCTGGGTCTAGTCGGATGATAAGACGAGGATTACGATTTTCCCCCAAAAAATATACTGCCAATGGTGTTTTTTCTTTCTGGAATTGGATTTTTGATATCTGATGTTATTTCCACTGTGCATAGCTCTGTTTATCGTCACACGACACTCATTACGTGGATAACGTCTCACATAAATTTAAATCAGTATTTCGTTAATAATAGGTAGTCTTATCACAATGTATACAACACTATACCATTATTGTTACACCGTAGGTACGACGTATTATGGCTAATTATTGACGTTTGAACGCTGCAATGTTCAATACGTTTTTTTTTTGTCGTTTATTATATTTCGTGATACCTGTGATAAATGTTCAGTAAAAAACATTCATTTTGTCTTGTTAAATTTATGTCGAAGCATTATAAAATAATGTCCATCTTAATCTTGTTATCGATTCGACGGCCAAGCATTATGCCAATAATAATTGAAAAAAACAAATTCTTTTTGTATTTTATTCCGAACCAATTGTTTTTTTTTTTTTTATTTCCGTGGCCAAACAACACAATAAAATTACCCCGAGGATAAGGGCGATAGCGTTAAGGTCGTATTATGTTAAAATATCGACTGCTCATAATCTATTTATTAGCTTCCTGTAATTAAGCACCTAACTACTATCCGATTAGGCAGCAGCTAGGTATCATAATTACTGGATTTCCTTTCATTATTTATTATTAATTCTAACGAATAATTGAAAAGCCCAGATAATGCAGG
>NW_019102994.1:254385-258664 GCF_001856785.1 Myzus persicae | reverse complement strand
CGAGGGAGGCGAAAAATCCTTACGCGCTCTCCGGAATGCGCACACCCGAGTCCACTTGCGAATTCAATATTTACGGTAATGCGTGGCCCCGAATATAGCGTGCTCGTACACGTGAGTGGGTGGGCGTGTGTGTGTGTGTGTGTGTACGTACATTATTTTTGTGCCGTTATTATTACAAGCGCCAAGCAACCTTTCTTTTTTTTTTTCCATCGTACTTTGCATAATGTCCCAAATAGACGTGTGCGCACGTACCTATATGACAAATTTGATAACGCCGTGTATTATGCTGGTGTGTATATGTGCCTACACATATTACTATAATATATGCGAGCGAGTATAACGCACATATGCTTTTATGCAGTCCAAATTGGTCCACGACCCGTTCGCCATTCTCGAAAAAACCCTGAGCCGGTGCGTCTTTTTGACACGCACTTTAATGGGATTTACGGCAAAAAAAAGTAGTTTGAGTAATAATAATATTAATAAAAGTTATGATGATAATAATAATAAGGAGTTTGGAGCTCTTAAGAGGACTTCTAGTCAAAATATGTACTTACTCGAAAAATTTCCTCTAAAGACACGTTTGCGCGTCGCAAGAGTATGGGCCACTAAGTGGTTTATTTATTGTGAAAACACCTATGAACAACATTTTAAAGGACATTTCAATCTGGTTTCGTAAGAAGTTCGATTTTTGTTTTTATAATATATTCCAAGTCCTAATAATAACTGTCGAATAGAGTAAAAAAACTCCATAAGCCCGCTGAGCGTGTGCTGTATGGAATACCGTTCAAGACATAATACCTCTATTTAGGCGTATTTCGTGGGTGACGTGAAACTTAAAATGCCAAAATCAAATCCGACCAGAACCGCATTGAGTCAGTGACACTAGATTTATTCAGGGATTATGCCAACGACTTTATTTCGTATTTCTTAATTCCCGCAGTCTTACTGGGACGGCTCTTTTGGGAAAATTAACGACGAAACATACTACCGAGTAACGATTTTTGACAACTTTATGTTTTAGCATGGAAACCGTTTATTTGTTTTTGCCGATGGGTATTGATTGTATATTATAAGTTATAACGTTATGTGCGTAAACATCATCGAAATCAGTCGGTTAATTATTTTAATGCGCAAAAAATGTTGCACACATATTCACGTATGTTTTTTTTCAATTAATTTTGTTGATCACCTAAATGAAAACGCAATATTGTGATTAATTTATGTACCTTTTTATTGGTTATTTGCATAAAACAAACAATATTAATAAGCAATATTCTTCGTGGTACAATAATAATAATATGTTCAACGCACAATGCGTGCATTATTATACGAACACAGGATGTAATTATAAAAATTAAATTTTAAATATCAATTAAGAAAAATAAATGTAAGAAACGACAACGCAGTTTTCTACTTTTGTTATTATATCGTGCGGTGGCTGTTTTTATACAGTACTTATATATATTATAGCCATTTAATTTGTCAAATAAAAGTTTTTGGCTTTGTAGCTCTGAAAAAAATGATTATTTTGTTTTGATTTTTACACTGTATATCTGCAGAGGATTTTAAGACCCAAAGCATCAAAGTAATTAATAGCATACGTTTCCCATACATTGTTTACAGTCTCCGTTTCGCATAACCGTGTTATATTGTACTTGGCAAGTTTCCTGTGATCTGTACATCCGACTACGAGATACGATTTTTCATAGCGCTTTATTATTATTGTATAACAATTTGATGTGGTTTTTGAGTGTTTGTTGGCAACTTTTTACAAAATTTCACCCGGCCCCGTGACAGAATAACGACGGCTGCCGTTAAACGCCGCCGAAAAGGCTTTTCGCATTTGAACAACTGTGTATAGTAACACTGCGGTGATATTTTATACGTACCTACTACATTACAATATGATCAAAAATACGATTGGTTGAATTAAATTTTCTAATTTCAACATTCGCGTAACATAATAATATTATACCTACGTGAAATAATCATAATAATTAATATTATTGTAGCGCTGGCCATCGGCACCGGAAAACAAGACGATTCCGGTGGTTTGTATCGACCCAAAACACTATATAAATATGGGCGGCACGGTGTAAAATGTAATAATAATATAATATATGTGTGGCAGGTACGACGGCGTTATAGATTTTCGGCAACAAACGCGTAGCATTTTTTTTCCGGTTCTTATTTCTCTTTCTTTCATTTGTTACCAATATTATAATATTGCATTATTTCAAGTCGGTACGACGGTGACATTGTGATAATTTCGCAGTGTAATGTTTATTTTTTTACACGGCCCACACACGTACAAATATGATTATTGTTATCAGCGCGTGTGTGTGCAGCAGTCCCGGAGACGAGAGCGCACACAACGGAAAAGCCGTCATTAATACCACGGAAAATGATTAATGCATTCCTACACCGCCGATGTCGCCGCCGGTTCCGCCCGTGAGAGCCATTTCCGGATTATCGTCAGATGAGAGAGCTTAACCGATTTTTAATTTAAAGACGGCGTTTCAGTAGTGAAATTCCGGTGGCGGGCCCACAAGACAACAATAATATTATCGTCATCGTGCTCACACTTCCTGTGTAGTGCCGGCTCCCCGTTGTAAAAAGCTCCAAAATTACGAAAAGAACTCATTGATTTTTTTTTTTTTGGAAAAACTTTTGCTTTTGCAGCACAGATGACAATCACGCCGGTAATCGGGACCGCGCGAAAACGCCCTGCTACTGCAGCGAGGAGTACACTCCGTCACGCCGCCACCGCCGCATAAATTATCATTCAGATGAGATGTTTTTTTTTTTTTTTTACCAACTTCTGTAACCTAAGATATGATGCTTTGCTATAGAGAAGATCTCTATATACTATTATAATATCATCCGGTCGACCCACGGACACGGAATATTACGTCATAATATCTACCTCCATAGGGATTTATATTGTATCCGAGGGGTGTATAATTTTTTTTTAAGTTTTATTATTGTGTTGTATGTATAATAATCATTAAATCTTATAGAAACATAATATAGCATTTTAATATCCACCCATTTCAATACAATTCAATTCATTGTAAAATAAAACATATTTTCCTAAATCCAATACTGCAGTTAGTGTAGGTACAGGGTTAGTGGGATACAAAGATTTTTTTGAAATAAACAAATATGATACGTAGGTTATAGTCTGAAATTTACACTGTGAAGTCAAAACTCTTTTATTTCTATATAGTTGGCAATCTAAATGATCACTGCTGTCAATTATAAAAGTTTTAAGGTAAAATTCCCTCCCAAAATGTCGACTGGTTGTAATTTGCTACCAGAAACAACATTCGGAGATGTCAGATTTATAAAAAAAACACACATATCATCGTTGAGCCAATAAATTATTATTCATTCTTCCTCATTGAATCAAATAATCTCAAATATTGTATAATAATTTAAATTGTTGATACCGCTACAATATAGATAACGGGAAAATAAAATTAAAAATAAATTTAAAAAATGTTATTTCATTCTAAAGACTTAAAATATGTTGATTTTTTTTTATTCATGATATGAATTCTGTTCACTTTCTTGATCTTTTTGATATTATAAGTGAGTGATGATCACGTGTCGTTCGCAAAATATGAACGAGAACGTGATGAACGCGCTCTTTCCAAGCACTGAGATAGTGACATTATGGAAGATTACACCTACCATAGTGTATTTTATATACCTATAATGAATATAACGAGTAAAAGTATTTTATCAAGTACCTATGGCTATATCTATAGGTACACTCAAGCAAAGTTCCATCCTGTGATCAATCCTTACAATTACCTACCTGGAGCAAAATATTAATAAAATAAATAATATTGTAATATGAATAATTTATAAAAAGCACTGGTAAAGTTTAAAACACAATTTAAATGCAAATCTTTGAAAATATTCTGAAATTATTTATTAATAATTTTAAAATAATCTTAACAACGATGAATTGAGAGTTTCGTGTTTATTAACATTCAGATTCACATTTTGATAATTCAAAACTCATATTAATGGACAAGAACATAATATTTTCATGCTCAATAACTACAATATAATATCTCTGTTATTATTCATAATTATTATTATTAAGACCATTTTAATAAAATCGTATAGTGGTATGCAAGAAGTAATTTTGATAACATACAAACTAATAATAGTCTATTAAAAATAAATTCAAAATAATTTTCAGCAATAATTTTTTTTTTTAAATATGTATTTTTCAAAATTGCTGTATTTATAATATTTTAAA